>NC_051135.1:15036119-15065801 GCF_014839805.1 Manduca sexta
TGTTAATTGTCTATAATATTCCTTGAGTAGAAAGTAGATGCTGTTACTAATTAATATTGTTATTTAAGCAATATACGGGAAACAGAAAATTAAACCATTAGAAACGAAACAATATAACAGTATTCTATTATTCACCATGTTTTCAATGTAAATTGCATTAAAATAATATTATTTAAATTTACACGAGTCATATTAAAGTACTAGATAGCAAAACGGTTTTACTCACGTATTCTGTAAGTCGAGAGACCTCGATGTGACGTTTTTTCGACCATGAAGACCTACTTAAAATGTTAAGAACACTAGTAAATATCTGCAATGATTGGTTCGAGGGTGAAATAATCCAGAATATATATTTTTTTGGTTTATGACTGTTTCCCAGCGCATTGCGCATGACTGTATGTAACGAAAACATATCAAGTAGAGTTACGCATCGGTGTCAATTCTGTGTTTACTCTCTCAATAAATATTAATGGTGAAAAGTGTTTTTTATTTACCTCAGCCAAAACACAATTCTGCTGACAAAAAATATTTTACAGACAGTAATTTAGATATACCATATGCTGCGTTTAATTATAAATAATAATATCACACTATATTATGTACTGTCCCACTGCTGTGCATACGCTCCCTCTACTGTATTGAGCCTTAGTCCACCACGCTGGCCTAGTGCGGATTGGTAGACTTCACAAACCCTCAAAATTACTATAGAGAATTTCTCATCATGTATTACGCACACATAATTGAAAATTTTCCAAATTAGCGCGCATCCATAATCGTTGATGTCTCATTCTTTTTTAGTGGCTGTGTTGAGCCGAAGTTCGTAGCCCGTTACAGGGATGCTTTCAGCATAACCGCTTAATTTTCATGACTTATGATAGCCTAAAGCGGTCACCCGAAAGTCCGGTGTGTTTGTATAAACCGCCTTGCCAGGCTAACAAACGTATAGTAAGGTAAAAAAAAATCTTTACAACAAATAAAAATCATTAAAATCAATGAATCAAAAGCCAAAGATAAAACAAAAATATTTATTGATTGCACCTAGATACATTGCCATTTCATAGTTGCATATTAAATATTGAAGCGTCGATAAATATTAATTACATTATATTAACATGTAATTGCGGCGCTACGCGTTACGAGATCAGGTGTCCCGGGTCGCACTGGCAGTCGTCGTCCGACTTTACCTGGAAAATAAAATATTATCACAATCATAGTGGTGTTTCTACCAGCGTGGATAGTGACCAACGTACACAAGGTACTAATTATAGTCTAGGTACATAGAGTTATCCAGATCATCTTGTGTGTGATCATTTGGTTTGGAATAGGCTAGCATAATTATGTTGACTGGTGAGGAATCATCTAGAGGTACGAGTTGATGAGAAGAGAGGTACTCTGTGTCGGCGCTAGTTCACTTACCTTCAGGTGCAGTGGAGTCAATTTGTTGTGGATGATTAAAAAAAATGTATTCATTAAGGAACCACTGCAGTACCGAGGTTTCAGGTTCGATCTCCGGTTCAGGCAGTGATATTTGGTTTTCTATTCAGTATCAGCTCGGAGTATGGAATATGGTCCGATATGACGATAGGCTCGCCCTATATCACATACGGAATACACACGGCGGAATGTGCATCAGTTGCGTTTCCACCTATCCCTTTGGAGATAAAAGGTGTGCGTGCGTGCGTGTGTGCGTGCGTGTGTACGTGCGTGCGTACGTGCATGCGTGTGTGTATTGAACTAACTTATTCGTATCGTTCTTCAGTTGTATAAAGCATCAACATACCATTAGGAATGAGTGAAGACTCAAAGCGGCAGCGGTGGGCCGCTGGTCGGACTCGTGCGTGAGACAACTCTCGCAGAACTGCTGTCCCTCCTCGGAGAGCGTGTCGGGTATCTCGGGCCGTCCTCCCATGCCCACCTTGAACATTATCTGGTAGTTGTCGTACTCCGGGAATGGGCGCTGTGGACAATTGTAGGGCATTACTTTTATGTTTTATAAATATATGTATTATCAAGTCTTGTATTATATAGGGCTTAGTCTCGGATTTATGAGATAGCCCTGATGTGAGATTGAGAGGCTGCTATAAACATAGACCATATTCTTTAGAGGCCTTCTATAATTATTATCATAAAATAACTTTGGCTTGCATTCACACTTTTAAACGATCCTGTTTCCTATAGGATCGATCTGTTTCATACAAAATTAGGGAATTTGATGAGGTGACTAAGACCATTCTGGTTAACAAATGACAGTAAAATTGAGGGTTTACCTTTCCGGAAGCCATCTCAGTGACGACACATCCGAGCGACCAGATGTCGGCGGCGCGTCCGTGACTGTTCTTCATGAACACCTCCGGCGCCATGTACGCTGCAAACATTATGACAAATTGCATTCATTCCAAAAAAAAAATTCTACAATTCTGCATTTAAGATTAATTATTATTAAGAGTAAATTTCCCAACAGATTAATCAATATCAGTTAATCTTTCGATTCATATCATTAACAGCAGTTTTCAATTAACGATCCCTATCTCAATCTCAATCTTCAATCTGATCCTGATAATGAATCAATCAAAATGACTCATTTATAAGCACGCCAAATAAAACTTTGTTCTGATTGGTCTATTTGTGAGATTGATCGAAAAAAGCGATTGTCATCGTTAATTAAAAAAGGCAGCAAATCGTTTAGTCCGAGCATCCGGTGATTAATGAATTTATTAATTCGTTAATGTCAGTTAGTCAATTCTTTTATCAGTCTGTCCATGTAATTATTCTTCAATTATTCAATTAGTAAATCAGTAAAGTAGTGGTAATCAGTCCATCAGTCAATTCTTCAGTCAGTCAGTTAATCAGATACTCCCGGGGATCAATCTTAACTTATTATTCTTTGCGATTTTTTTGCTTGCTCGTTTATCTATTTATGACATTGGTACCTTGCGTGCCGACGAATCCTTGTAGTTCGTGCGGCGCGGTGGTGTTGGCGCGGATTTTGACGGCGCATCCGAAGTCACCCAGCTTGAGGCAGTGTCCGTCGTTCGTGAGGAAGATGTTGCCGCCTATGAGAGTGGAAGGAGTAGTGGTTAGGTAGGGTGGTGTAAAGATGGTAGTATTAGGTATTTAGCATTTTACTTTTTAGGTTGCTACAATATTAATTACTTGGACTGATTGTTAAAGGATGCGTAATTATTATTATTGTCAGACGTGATCCGCATCGTTAAATAAAAGAAATCGTGAATTTATGCTTAATAAAATCTATATATATAAAAATGAATTGCTGTTCGTTAGTCTCGCTAAAACTCGAGAACGGCTGAACGGATTTATCTTATCTTGGTCTTGAATTATTCGTGGAGGTCTAGGGAAGATTTAAAAGGTGAGAAAAATTCGAAAAATTGCCGGGAAAATCCTCAAAACAGCATTTTTCTATTTCCCATACAAACGTTTTCTAAATAAAATGGAGAGTCAATTTGTAATTTATTACCGCTGCATAAAGTTCAAATTCGCGTGCGCGTTGGAGGATCTAATATCGCGTTCTGAAACTCAACAAAAGTGAAAGTGAATCGCGAACGCGACAAAATTGCATAGTCTCAAAATACATAGTACATAAATAGTGGTCGGCTTCGAGAAACTCAATTTTAGCTAACTTCAGTTGTTAATCTATACTTCTATACTATTATATAAAGCTGAAGAGTTTGTTTGTTTGTTTGTTTGAACGCGCTAATCTCAGGAACTACCGGTCCAATCCGAAAAATTCTTTTTGCATTGGATAGCCCTTTGTTCGTGGAGTGCTATAGGCTATATATCATCACGCTATACCCAATAGGAGCGGAGCAGTAATGGCTAATCTCAGGAACTACCGGTCCAAACTGAAAAAATCTTTTTGCGTTGGATAGCCCTTGGTTCGTGGAGTGCTATAGCCTATATATCATCACGCTATACCCAATAGGAGCGGAGCAGTAATGGCTAATCTCAGGAACTACCGGTCCAAACTGAAAAAATCTTTTTGCGTTGGATAGCCCTTTGTTCGTGGAGTGCTATAGGCTATATATCATCACGCTATACCCAATAGGAGTGGAGCAGTAATGGCTAATCTCAGGAACTACCGATTCGAACTGAAAAAATCTTTTGTGTTGAATGGTCCCTTATTTGTGGAGTGCTCAAAGTTATATATCATCACGCTATGACCAATAGGAGCGGAGCAGTAATAGCTAATCTCAGGAACTAACAGTTTCAACTGAAAAATTCGTTTTGTGTTGGATAGCCCTTTATTTGTGGACCGCTATAGGCTATATATCATCACGCTATGACCTATAGGAGCCGGAGCAGTAATGGCTAATCTCAGGAACTACCGGTTTGAACTGAAAAAATCTTTTGTGTTGGATAGCCCTTTGTTTCTGGAGTGCTATAGGCTATATATCATCACGTTATGACCAATAGGAGCGAAGCAGTAATGAAACATGTTGCAAAAACGGGGAAAATTATTAGTTTTGAGAGCTTCCATTGCCTTCGCTGCGTAAACGGTTAAAATTATGCAACAATGATGTATGACGGGATTGTTCCACTTAAAATGTTCTAAAAAACATATTATAAAAACAAAAGTCCCCCGCTGCATCTGTCTACCTGAACGTGTTAAACTCAAAAACTACCCAACGTATTAAGATGAAATTTGGTATGGAGACAGTCTGAGACCCCGGGAAGAACATAGGCTCCCGGGAAACTACTACTTTTATAACGGAAAACTTTAGTCTGAAAACTTTATAACGCGGGCGGAGCCGCGGGCAAAAGCTAGTAAAAAATACGATAATATTAATTATCAAAATAGGAATAAGATTCGTCTAGTGCAGTAAAATATTATAATGTTTGCATTTGTAGTAAATACGATTCATGAGTAGGTATACAATTTACGTGTATGCTCCGGGAAATGTTAGAAATATTGACGTAACAATTTAGTGCAATCATTTTATCGATGTTACTTTATCGATTTCATAAATGTATTACGAAATTTGGCACCAGACTTTACCTATACCGATAACGTAATATAAATAAGAACGAGTGCATTAATTAGTAAAGTGAGCGTGGAAGACGTTTGTCCATACTCTTGACGTCCCGGTGCGCGATGTTGCGCGCGTGCAGCGCGTGCAGCGCCGACACGAGCTGCTTGGTGTAGCGCCGCGCCGCCGGCTCCGGCAGCGCGCCCGACGCGCACACCAGCGCCTCCAGCGAGCCCTCCACGCACAGCTCCATGAACAGCAGCAGCTCCTCCTGCACACCAGCACAGCGCACGCGTCAGTCGTGTCTACAGCGCCACACACACACACACACACACACGCGCACACGCACCCGGTGCAGCTCGCAGCCGTAGTAGCGCACGAGGTGCGGGTGCACGACGCCCTCGAGCACGCGCAGCTCGTTGGCGGCGCGCTGCAGCGCTCGCCGGTCGCCCGCGCCCACGCTCAGCTCCTTCATCGCGAGCAGCTGGCCGCTCTCCGTGTTCACCACCGTGTATACCTGACACGCGCAACGTAACACTTTACTAACTGTTTATCGAATCGAACACAATAAATTGGTAAACGCCTGTGCATAAATAATAGCAACAACACAAACAAGATTATAACACTATTTGCACATTATACAATCAGTAGGACATGACGTAGAAAGTAGACGAAGTTCAATGTTCATTTATAGAATAACAGGTTAACAAGTTAGCAACTTAATACTTATCGACACTATCGTCCATAAATTTCCACAATAAAATAATCGTCAATGCAATTGAGCTGTGCTTCGCATCATCAACTTCGTATATCCCAGTCATATTAATAACACTATACCTTGCCAAAGGCTCCAGCACCGATTTTGAGCCCACGCTGCCACTTGAAGGTGAGCTGCCTGAGTTTGGGCTCGTAGGGAGTGACGGCGGGCTCCAGCACGCGGCCCACGCGCTTGTTCTCGACTAGTTGCCGCTCGCGGCGCTGCTCTATACGCGTCACGGCCGACAACACGCGACGCTGGTACGCTACAACAAATACATACAAGTAGATTCACATCTGTATAATAATGATTACGAAAAATATTATTTTTTCGTGGCAATTAAAAATGAGTTTATTTCCCACTTCCCGACATTGGTAATTGCAGTAAAGTTCTACTAATACCGAAGAACGAAAACTATTCCGTTCCCTCTTCGCATTTTTTTATGATGTATACTATCGTCGCAGTCTTCAACAGGGAAAGTAAATCAGAACAATTCGATACATAGTTCTTCCATTCTTACTGAACAAACGAGCCATGACTTAGTTATCATCTTACTAATATCATGAGTGCGAATGTTTTTGAAAATGTTTGTGTTTGTTACAAGTAAACGCATAAATAACTATACAAATTTGAATGAACGACACGGGTAGACCATCTCCTGGATTAATACATAGGCTATTATTATCTCGGTAATTTACTCGATTTTCTGAACAGATAGCGGTTTTAGTTTTGTACGGACTTTTGTAGCAATACGATTTCACACTAGTGAAGCCGCGAGAAGCATCCTCATCAGCCTATAACTGTCCACTGCTGAACATGAGCTTCCCCTAGAGCGTGCGACGTGCCGAGAAGCATATGGTATATAATATAAATACTTACAGGACGGATCTCTCTCTAGGAAGACGAGCGAAGGTTCCCGTTCTCCAGGCGGTGTTGGGGGCGTACTCACGTCTTTAAGTGACGAGGACGATGGCAGGGGACTCTGTAAGTTCAATATCTTATATATACAAAATCTAAGGGTAGTCTAGGGTTGGAATATATCGATATTTAGTTTAACTATTAATGTAAGTGAATTAATAAATAAAGAAATCTAATATCGATTAAAATTTTGCTTCAATTATTGAAATAATTGAACTTTGAACCCCTTACATGTAGACGGTGTCGAGGTCGTGGCGAAGGTGCTGGTCCTTCTGGAGATTTGGCGGGCGGAGGTCTCGACCCAATCACGTGGGAGATGCATCCGTCCATCAGCTGTTTTAATTCCTGGAATAAATACCAGAGTTAATACTACATGAAAGGAGGCTTAAATGGTAGGCTGGTAAGGAGGTATTGTAGTGAGTGAGTGTGAGAGAATGATGATCACATGAAACATCGTGAGGAAACCTGCATACCTGAGAAGTTCTCTATAGGACTTACAATGTTCACTAGGCCAGCGTGGTGGACTAAGACCTAATCCATCTCAGTAGTAGAGGAGGCTCGTGCCCAGCAGGGCGACAGTATATAATACAGGGTTAATATTATCATAGACATTCGATATCTACATTTAACATAATACTACACTATTTGAAAGCTTATTGGAAAGCAAAAATAACAATGTGTAATGGTTTCATGAAAAATTAATTAAAAAAAAATTAAAATTCAATATCAATAAAATAAATGAGGACAATATTGAGGTAGACATCTAAAAATGTAATTAACCTTAAATTCCTCTTCGCTTAGATGCTTAGTGTTGCAGGGGTCGCAGGCCAACGTTAGGAACTCTAGGCCTTGACTCGCCCATCTAAAATAACATAACATGAGAAATGAATGGTACAGCTCTGGGCCTATTAACCATGTTAATATTTTATAAAAAAATATGTAAGTCAAGAGGTTGTGTTTCGTACATTTCTAGTAGCAATTCATACATCGCGGCCTAAAGAGATTTGTTAAGATTTTCTCTCATTCATGAGGTGTTTTACACGAGGCATACAAATATACGGGGATATTGAGCTCTTGCCTCGTGTAAATTTGATGTAATGCTACGTGACAGTCAGTACATCATTTATTGGAATATTTGGTAACTGAATTAATTTATTTATTTTTTTATACGGACACGCCAGTTACTTCACTGTACTTGATGATAAGCGGACAGTCACTGTATCTGGGGTTCAGAGAACCACTGATCCCAGAACGCGATACGTGTGTGAGCTACTATGGCGGGTGTCACCGTACATACGGTGGTCGCTGTGAGGGCGGATATGTGTGGCGGTACGGACCTGGGCCGCGTGCCCCTGCCCCGGTCGCAGCGCCGCACCACGAAGTCCATCCAACAGCGCGCGAACTCGATGACGGCGCGCGCCACCCGCGCCGCCCACTGCCGCTCCTCGCCCGACACGCGCGCGTCGCCGGCGCTCGCGTGGGAGTCGGCCGGCGCGGGCGCGCGCACGCCCACCAGCAGCGCCTCTATGCGGGACTGAGTCTGGAAGTACAGCAGCTTTTTAATTTTAATTTTAAACTGCTTCTGCTCAGTATCAAGCCGGAGACTGAAATTTGTGCACGAAATGGCGATAGGCTCCTTCCTTATCGCATTATGGAACGCAACACATAGCGAAAACCCGGTGCCTGGTTTGCACCACTGCGTATCCCATCAGGGTTAAAGGTGTGGTCTGAATTAGCTTCTACTACTACTACTAGCTATGTCGCAGTATGTAAACATGTAGGTACTAAGGACTCTACAGCATAAAAGGATCGCGTTAACTAATGTACTGACAATATAACAATCTAATATGAAATGACAACTTTGTTGTGGAATTTTAGATGACAAGTGGAATATCTAGAACCTTAAATATTATAGTCCCAACCCCAAACCTTATTCCTTTCTAGTAAATTAATGTTGTTAATTGTATTGCATTCATGATTTTTGATAGTGGATATAAGCAATTGATATCACTAATCATTAAATAATCCAATCGTCAGTTTATCAACTTATACTATGTAATAAGTCTCTTTCACCTGATTTTCTCCGAAGTTATTGAGTGCGTCGAATACATTGACTTCATTCTCCTCCACCACGCTCTCTGACCGAATGAGCTTGGCCCAGTGGCTACGAGTGGCGTTGGTGGTCACCGAGGGTCGGCTGAGAGGTGCGTCGTTCACGAACCTCTGCAGCTCTTTGTGGATCTACACATAGGATTGTAAGCAGATTTTAGTGTGGAGATCACAGAAGGATTTGTCTGCCGATGGTAAAGCCCAGATATATTCTCTTACCACTGTAATGGGACTACACTGCATCTGAAGTAATAAAGTGCAGTGTACACGGGACGAGACTGGTGTATTAACTTGTTTGTAGTAGTTTCCACCCATTTTGTTACAAGATATGTACCCAATATTTATATCATCATCAGTTTTGTATCATTTATTAATTTTATTTCACATGAAGCATTTATAATCACACTATCGAACCCATACCTAAATCTATATATATTTGCAAAAACACAGATTACAAACAGACGGTACAACCTACAAGGACCTTTCTAGTAACCGCTGTATACGTCTGTAATAGTTACTGTATGTTTTGTCTCGTTTCCTCTGACGGATGTTAATCAATACAATAAGACAAAATACTGAACAGCTATGACCTATACAACGTGTATTAGTAAGGCAAGTATTTGTAACGCAAACCGTAACACACAAGACACACGACAGAAGCGAGCAAGACCAAGACCCAAAGCCAACGCAGCAGACGGACCGAGGCCTCGGGGCCCGGGGCCCGGGGCGGGTACCATGGGGTTGAAGGATTCGTGCAGCAGCACGGTGTCGGGGCGGCGGCGGCGCGACACGGGCGGCGGGCGCGGCGGCTGCAGCGACGCGGGCCGGCGCCGCCGCGACTCGCGCTCCTCGTACGCACTGAACGGCGCGCGCACATACTTGTACAGCTCTTTGTCCAGCTGCAAGACAACGTGCGGTCAGCGTGCGGCCGGCGTGCGGCCAGCGTGCGGTTAACATGCGGCCAGCGTGCGGAAGCGGCTGTTAGTTGCTGTGCGGTTACTTGCAATAGATGCTTCCCATATGTTGTATAATATTTTTTTACTTGAAACCTCATTCCTATTTTTGATTTATCGATGATAACACATCAAAATGTGACAAATATCGGAACCTAGGAAATAGGTGTTACGATGGTGTATGAAACTTTGTACAATGACTTTACATTGACACAGCACGCTGGATGTTGGAAAACATAATAGATAATTAAATTATAATAGTAAAATCAATGAAAACGAAAATCATGCTATTAATAAAGAAAGTACATAAAAGGACGCAGAATATTAGTATAACCTAGTACCTACACCAACAAAAAAATTATATGTGTAGCGCGCGAGTTTTGGCAGCAGAGGCTTTCAAAATGGCGCACGTGAGTTGTTACACACATCCTCCGCGTCGCTACCCCTTTGATCGTCCGTCGCGGGAGGCGTCGGTGGGCGCGACTCGCGAACTTAGCCGATAACAACATACTCTCGGGCACGGACTCGCGAACGACTAATAATTCTCTTGTTGTTTTTTTGATTCATTGATTAAATGTATTTTTTTTATCCGATTTTGAGTTTCATTGGAAGGTAAAATTATAATCGATTGCCATCGCGTTGATGCTCAAGAATCCAGGGTATTTTCTTTGCTAATCCACATAATAGCATTTTACATTATGTTTTAAAAATAACTACTAATTCAAAAAGATGAAAATAAATATTTTAGCATATAATAAAAAATATCACTTCATACAAGCTGATTTGAATGCAGGTTTCACTGTTATGTTACGCTTAACGACAATACGGTACTGCAGTATTGTCATAGATACTCTTACCTACGCACATTTGGGATGTAGAATCTTACCTCTAATGACAAAGAAATAAAAACCAAATCGGCCACCTTTCGCAAACCTCTAGAGTCATCGATCACCTTCATTCACTCCTCGACGTAAACCTAAAAATGACACGAGTATGTGTGTTTGTCGTTCTCACCTCGAAGCCGACCTTGAACACCTGCAGCAGCAGCTCGCGCACGCGCCCGCTGACGCTCTCGTCCAACTCTTTGAAGTATTCGTCCGTCACGGGCGCGTCGCTTTTCTTCAGGATCTCGTGCACGTTCTTTACTACGAAGTCACGAACTGTCATCAGGCTCTCCTGTTAACAAGATTTTTTTTTTATTATTTATTATGATTATATTAAGTTCATTATTTATACATGTAACCATAAAGTTGGTTTTGTTGTGCCGCGACAACATTAACGCGGCTCGCTCGGAGCGCGCGATCACTTGCGCAACATTTATATTCTACCATTTGAATCACTACATAGTATAAAACAAAGTCGCTTTCTCTGTCCCTATGTCCGTTTGTATGCTTAAATCTTTAAAACTATGCCACGGATTTTGATTGCGTTTTTTTTAATAGATAGAGTGATTCAAGAGGAAGGTTTATATGTGTAATAACATACATTAAATAGTGGAGAAATACTGTTATTTTGTTATGTTATACCAGTGCGAAGCCAGAGCGGGCCGCTATGTTTTTATATACAACGTTCACAGTTTTTCTGTAGTGTATTTAGTATCAGCATTGCACCCGTGCGGAGCCGGGGCGGGTCGCTAGTTTGGAACAAGGAAATAGTTGTTAACTCTTTACACGTGTCGAGGTAGCCGTGTGATGTGGAGCTGTTAGTCTGTACTCACGAAGATCTGTTGCCTCATGGCGAGGTGTGCGTGCGGGGCGTGTGGCGCGTGCGCGGCGAGGCGCGCGAGGCGGGCGGCGAGCGCGCGCGCCCACTGCGCCGCCTGCAGCGCCGCCTCGCGCTCGCCCGCGTAGATGCTCTGCGCCAGCCGGCACGCCGCGAACACCGTGTGTCTGCTGACACAGACACTGGGCTCGAGTAAAGCATCACGACACGGTATAGCTCATGTCAGCCAAGAACACGTGGTGGGGACCACTTTTTGACTAATCATGACGACTCACCTGGTGCTGTCGGCCTCCACGCTCTCAACGTCCAATAACTCTTCGAATTTTTTTTGGAGTGATTTGTGTACCCTGTTGAGCTGGTTACACGCTATGTCCCTGTTACAAAACAGTAAAAACTGCTATTAATAAACACGCACATTATAGATTTGAATTTATCATTGACATGCTCTACCCGTATGATAAACTTTTGCCAGGTTGAATTCATCCTATATTCTTTTTCAGGACAAAAAGTAGCCTACATCCTGTACTGTGGTTCAAGCTTATTACATTTAATGAAAACGATTTAAAAGTTTAGCCTTGAAAGTCGAACAAACGTAGTTTTGTATTTATAAGCATGAATGTCATGTAAGATTATGAAGCAAAGGTGGGCGACGGGACAACGATAAGGACATCAATGGATGTAGGAATAAACCAAGGAAGGGTGTGGGATATGTAGGGACAAGAGGAGGTTTTGGAGTCAAGGTCCAAGGCGGCAAGAACGACCAGCAATTTTGGTCACAAATACAAGGCCTGTTACATTTACAATAATAAACGGACTTTACACTAGCAAGAAATTTTGCACAAGTTATCTTTCGTAATCGATTTGAACCGTGTAAAGAGTCACAGCTAGCGGACCTCTGTAAAGCTTGCAGGAGTTGAAGTATTGCCGTTAGTGCATATGCATGTGTTGCCAGTGGTAGCTGTAGCGCGCGTATGACCGCGCCAGCTGCTCCGTCTCCGACATCACCCGCAGGTACGACAGGTAGTGCGTAGTGCGTAGTGCGTAGTGCGTACATACGTGAAGGCTTGCGGCGCGAGGCTGGCGGCGCTGCACGTGCGCTGCGCCAGGCGCGCCGTGAACTCCCACTCCGCCTGCAGCCACGACCGCGCCAGCTGCTCCGTCTCCGACATCACCCGCAGGTACGACAGGTAGTGCGTAGTGCGTAGTGCCGTACATACGTGAAGGCTTGCGGCGCGAGGCTGGCGGCGCTGCACGTGCGCTGCGCCAGGCGCGCCGTGAACTCCCACTCCGCCTGCAGCCACGACCGCGCCAGCTGCTCCGTCTCCGACATCACCCGCAGGTACGACAGGTAGTGCGTAGTGCGTAGTGCGTACATACGTGAAGGCTTGCGGCGCGAGGCTGGCGGCGCTGCACGTGCGCTGCGCCAGGCGCGCCGTGAACTCCCACTCCGCCTGCAGCCACGACCGCGCCAGCTGCTCCGTCTCCGACATCACCCGCAGGTACGACAGGTAGTGCGTAGTGCGTAGTGCGTACATACGTGAAGGCTTGCGGCGCGAGGCTGGCGGCGCTGCACGTGCGCTGCGCCAGGCGCGCCGTGAACTCCCACTCCGCCTGCAGCCACGACCGCGCCAGCTGCTCCGTCTCCGACATCACCCGCAGGTACGACAGGTAGTGCGTAGTGCGTAGTGCGTACATACGTGAAGGCTTGCGGCGCGAGGCTGGCGGCGCTGCACGTGCGCTGCGCCAGGCGCGCCGTGAACTCCCACTCCGCCTGCAGCCACGACCGCGCCAGCTGCTCCGTCTCCGACATCACCCGCAGGTACGACAGGTAGTGCGTAGTGCGTAGTGCGTACATACGTGAAGGCTTGCGGCGCGAGGCTGGCGGCGCTGCACGTGCGCTGCGCCAGGCGCGCCGTGAACTCCCACTCCGCCTGCAGCCACGACCGCGCCAGCTGCTCCGTCTCCGACATCACCCGCAGGTACGACAGGTAGTGCGTAGTGCGTAGTGCGTAGTGCGTACATACGTGAAGGCTTGCGGCGCGAGGCTGGCGGCGCTGCACGTGCGCTGCGCCAGGCGCGCCGTGAACTCCCACTCCGCCTGCAGCCACGACCGCGCCAGCTGCTCCGTCTCCGACATCACCCGCAGGTACGACAGGTAGTGCGTAGTGCGTAGTGCGTACATACGTGAAGGCTTGCGGCGCGAGGCTGGCGGCGCTGCACGTGCGCTGCGCCAGGCGCGCCGTGAACTCCCACTCCGCCTGCAGCCACGACCGCGCCAGCTGCTCCGTCTCCGACATCACCCGCAGGTACGACAGGTAGTGCGTAGTGCGTAGTGCGTACATACGTGAAGGCTTGCGGCGCGAGGCTGGCGGCGCTGCACGTGCGCTGCGCCAGGCGCGCCGTGAACTCCCACTCCGCCTGCAGCCACGACCGCGCCAGCTGCTCCGTCTCCGACATCACCCGCAGGTACGACAGGTAGTGCGTAGTGCGTAGTGCGTACATACGTGAAGGCTTGCGGCGCGAGGCTGGCGGCGCTGCACGTGCGCTGCGCCAGGCGCGCCGTGAACTCCCACTCCGCCTGCAGCCACGACCGCGCCAGCTGCTCCGTCTCCGACATCACCCGCAGGTACGACAGGTAGTGCGTAGTGCGTAGTGCGTACATACGTGAAGGCTTGCGGCGCGAGGCTGGCGGCGCTGCACGTGCGCTGCGCCAGGCGCGCCGTGAACTCCCACTCCGCCTGCAGCCACGACCGCGCCAGCTGCTCCGTCTCCGACATCACCCGCAGGTACGACAGGTAGTGCGTAGTGCGTAGTGCGTAGTGCGTACATACGTGAAGGCTTGCGGCGCGAGGCTGGCGGCGCTGCACGTGCGCTGCGCCAGGCGCGCCGTGAACTCCCACTCCGCCTGCAGCCACGACCGCGCCAGCTGCTCCGTCTCCGACATCACCCGCAGGTACGACAGGTAGTGCGTAGTGCGTAGTGCGTACATACGTGAAGGCTTGCGGCGCGAGGCTGGCGGCGCTGCACGTGCGCTGCGCCAGGCGCGCCGTGAACTCCCACTCCGCCTGCAGCCACGACCGCGCCAGCTGCTCCGTCTCCGACATCACCCGCAGGTACGACAGGTAGTGCGTAGTGCGTAGTGCGTACATACGTGAAGGCTTGCGGCGCGAGGCTGGCGGCGCTGCACGTGCGCTGCGCCAGGCGCGCCGTGAACTCCCACTCCGCCTGCAGCCACGACCGCGCCAGCTGCTCCGTCTCCGACATCACCCGCAGGTACGACAGGTAGTGCGTAGTGCGTAGTGCGTACATACGTGAAGGCTTGCGGCGCGAGGCTGGCGGCGCTGCACGTGCGCTGCGCCAGGCGCGCCGTGAACTCCCACTCCGCCTGCAGCCACGACCGCGCCAGCTGCTCCGTCTCCGACATCACCCGCAGGTACGACAGGTAGTGCGTAGTGCGTAGTGCGTACATACGTGAAGGCTTGCGGCGCGAGGCTGGCGGCGCTGCACGTGCGCTGCGCCAGGCGCGCCGTGAACTCCCACTCCGCCTGCAGCCACGACCGCGCCAGCTGCTCCGTCTCCGACATCACCCGCAGGTACGACAGGTAGTGCGTAGTGCGTAGTGCGTACATACGTGAAGGCTTGCGGCGCGAGGCTGGCGGCGCTGCACGTGCGCTGCGCCAGGCGCGCCGTGAACTCCCACTCCGCCTGCAGCCACGACCGCGCCAGCTGCTCCGTCTCCGACATCACCCGCAGGTACGACAGGTAGTGCGTAGTGCGTAGTGCGTACATACGTGAAGGCTTGCGGCGCGAGGCTGGCGGCGCTGCACGTGCGCTGCGCCAGGCGCGCCGTGAACTCCCACTCCGCCTGCAGCCACGACCGCGCCAGCTGCTCCGTCTCCGACATCACCCGCAGGTACGACAGGTAGTGCGTAGTGCGTAGTGCGTACATACGTGAAGGCTTGCGGCGCGAGGCTGGCGGCGCTGCACGTGCGCTGCGCCAGGCGCGCCGTGAACTCCCACTCCGCCTGCAGCCACGACCGCGCCAGCTGCTCCGTCTCCGACATCACCCGCAGGTACGACAGGTAGTGCGTAGTGCGTAGTGCGTACATACGTGAAGGCTTGCGGCGCGAGGCTGGCGGCGCTGCACGTGCGCTGCGCCAGGCGCGCCGTGAACTCCCACTCCGCCTGCAGCCACGACCGCGCCAGCTGCTCCGTCTCCGACATCACCCGCAGGTACGACAGGTAGTGCGTAGTGCGTAGTGCGTACATACGTGAAGGCTTGCGGCGCGAGGCTGGCGGCGCTGCACGTGCGCTGCGCCAGGCGCGCCGTGAACTCCCACTCCGCCTGCAGCCACGACCGCGCCAGCTGCTCCGTCTCCGACATCATCCGCAGGTACGACAGGTATTGCTGCACACAAAACCGATACATCGACTACTATAGAAGATGACGAATTGATATAGCGTATGTATTACATTTAATTACACACCCGCCCAATACATCATGTAAGTAAAAACTCCGCACTGGTAAATTAATAATTTCCAATAGTTTTCCTCTACTAGAATTGTTGCTATAATAATCGCATGATATAGCAAGTATTTCGTACACAATTATTTCGGCCTGTTTGTACCGGATATATACAGGTTGATCCCGGGACGCACCATACTGACGAGGGCCACTATAGCGGGTTTTAACACCTTGAGTACAATTGTCACTATGTGGGCGCATACAAAATATGTCCTATTATTAGCAAACTGTTCTCCAAGGAGAGCTGAATTATTTTTTTAGCCGCCTTACAACATCAGGCCCTTCAAAGCGCGAGGCCCTGTGCTTGCGCCCCGTTAGTCGCCCCGTCAGTCCCTACGAACGGACCTTGAGCACGTCGCCGGCGGTGTGGTCGAAAATGCTGAGCAGCGTGCGCAGATGGCGCACGTGGCGCGGCTGCAGCGCGCGCGCGTCGGCCACGCTGGCCTCCACGTTGCGCACCCACTCCAGCCGCATGTCCGACGAGATGTCCAGACCCTCCTTCAGCTCGTGGATCAACTGCACACATTTACGTAAGTCATATAAACCTTGAAATTAAACTAATTTTCCGGATTCTATCGCGGTTTTTTGTTTTTTATTTTTCTCCCGACGTTTCGAAGACTTTGCAGCCTTCATGATCATGGGGGGACCCCCCCGCGATAGAATCCGGAAAATTAGTTTAATTTCAATGTCTAACATTCGCGTAAACATAAGAAATCATATAAACCTGTTTTATACGATCGGTTATTATTTATAATAGACAATAATTTAAAATTAAACCCTTGCGTGACAACAACATCAAAATTAGATAAAAAGTGCGACGATATTAATTTTAGTACGAGCACGAAAGAGTAAGTAATTAATGAACTTATCTCGTTATTTTTCTCTCTGTACCTTATACTCCCACTCCTTGGTGCTCCTATCGCTTATCAGTATTATTGTTAGAGAGAAATATCGATACACGAAAAAATACAATATAGTTACTGGAGCAATACATACCTGTTTAACAGTTAAACAGGACGGATTCTCCGGCCGCGTTTCCAGCCTAAATGAAAGGTAGTCGTGGACGGCCTCCATGCAGATGCTGCTCAGCAGCAGAAAGTGAGATCGATAGGACGGCAACCTCATGGCAATGTGTTCTTTGGACCAGCACCCATACCTTAGAACAAAATAGAAATGAAAAATCAATAAATTTCTTTTTTTCTAGCAGGAGATAGATATCGGGAAGGCGGATCATTTGATGCAAAATATTGATTACTTTTATTGAGACTTAGACCAAAGACAAACTAGTAATCGATTAATTTGATATCGTTATAATTAACGATAAAAAATAAAATATGTGTTTATTGGTGTCTTCAAACATATTATGTAGCATCTAGGTATGCCAATGTACGATGTTATATTGATCAGACATTCCAATAAGGAGTAGGTAAAGTAGTCTTTTACGCATTGTCTCTGCCTGACTTGCAAATTAATCGTAGGTTTATAGTTCTCGGTTCAATAATCGATCGGTGACAATCGATTAAAATCGAACAAAGTTTACTATAGTCATCGATTAAGTACACTGTACTCAACTAGTGAATCATAAATATATAAATAATTACCGCCTCAATTCATATGCTTCTTTTGCGCTCTCGTCCTGCAGCGACTCTTCGTTCTCGTCATCATCACCGAATACTACATTTTCGTCTTCAGAATACACGTCGCTGCTCAAGTTCTGTTGATAGAATATTCTCATTAGACAGTTGCAAAACCTAAATAATAGAACTCCAAGTTCTAGTTACGTTGTAAAGTGTGATACGTTGAGCTTGTAAAGAATTTTGGTCCAGGTGGGCAAATCTTAATTTTTAGTCCAGGGGAGCAAATGAAGAATTTTTAGGTAGTTCTAATAAATCAACACAAGTATATACAATGCATTGCGTGATCGCTGGACTGCCAATAAATCATTGCTTGCTTTTCAATTCAAAGGGGAATTCCCTTTTAGGCCTCTCAAAGATTAATAACATTTTTGTGTAATTAGCATAACTTATTCTTATAGCTGAAATGTCACACTTACATCTGGTTTCTCCAGAGTGAGATGGACTTTGCTCAGGATGTGTTTCTTCATTTTGGCGATGAACATCATGCAACGACGCACGCTTTGCGTCTTCAAGATCTCACGATGGTGTTCTCTGAATGACAAGATTTACAAATAAATATTTGTAACTTTGTATTCGTTGAAAATTTCTAATGCTAGGTTGCGATGCTAGGTTAAAATCGATTCAAACATCGATATTATGAGGGGGGAAAAACGAGTGATGTCCGACCTGTATACGGAGACGCGGCAGCGGTCCAGCAGTTGCAGCTGCGTGATGTCGTGCAGCGGCCCCAGGTCGAACCCGTCGCCGTGCAGGCACGCCGGCCCGTGCGTGCGCGACTCCGCCCACTCCGCCTCGCTGTACTCCGACGCGCTGCACGACACCACGATCTCGGGCGTCGTGGCGGCCTCGTTCGTCCCTGGCCACAGATAACGCTTATATCAACACCTGTTCACCTTTATAATACAAACTGATTTTAAACTTCACCGCCAGTTACATTTCACTCACATAATCAAAATAAGAAATGTAATTCCGCCTTTACCATGCACTACAGTTTAAACGCATTGCGACTTAACAAGTACTGCTAAATCGATATAATATAATCGGCAAGACGATACTAGCTTTATTTTGGCGAATAACATACTCACTAGTGCTCTCAACCCCGCTATCGACTTCATCCTCGTCCCGCTTGTATTTAGAGATGTCTCTCATCTCGCTCGCTTCACTCCCTCCTTGTGGTCACTGTCCTTGTCTTCCTCCTTAGTGACGTCGGACTGGGCGCTGAGGTCACTTCCGCTCGAGTCCGTGGGAGTCGTGAACCGCACTTGGCACTCTCGAGGGGGGTCGGATGGTTGCCTGGTGGGGAATAGAATTTGTAAAAAATTTTAATTTAATTTAGAGACAAAATGGCTTCACTACATCGGATATAAAATGAAGCCTAGTAAATGTCGATCGACAAGAGACAATCTTTTAAAATAGAAATTCAGTGATGTAAATCGAACCGTTGACACAGTTATGCAAACCTACCTAATTGCTTCTTCACGCCCCGCGTAAAGGACTCTAAGAAATAAGGAATATGTGTGATGGCAAACTATTCCGTGGATTTTAGACAAATATTATTTGTGTTTAAGCTATCCATTTGTTCACACGACTTTTACGTATTTTTATCAATTTCTTCATACGACTCTTACGTATTTTTTTATACGGCACATTATTATATGCATCAAATGTAGTTAAATGATCGCCCTAAAGGGTATCTTCTTACTAATCTAGAATGGGTATTGTAAAATGTGATTCATTAGGATTCCGTAGCGTGTGCATGGTCTCGGTACCTGCGCATTTCGGCAGTCCGCGCGTGGCTGCGCTCCGTCTTGAGCCGCAGCGCGCGCAACATGGCGCGCATCGACGCCATCTTCAGGCGCATGTTGAGCGCCAGGTTGAACCACAGGCACATCGTCTGCAACCATGCAATGAAATTGTAGTTTGAGGATGAGTTTATCATCGCCGAAGACTTGCATAATAAACGTAAAAATCATAACTATACACTGCACTGTACTAAATATTTACACACACACATAGAACATTACGCATTTATCCCAGGTATGCAGAGGCGCAACCAGGGCACCCGCTTCGCCAACTGTTCCGTCTAATCTATACTTCTATACTATTATATAAAGCTGAAGAGTTTGTTTGTTTGTTTGAACGCGCTAATCTCAGGAACTACCGGTACAAACTGAAAAATTCTTTTTGCGTTGGATAGCCCTTTGTTCGTAGAGTGCTATAGGCTATATATCATCACGCTATACCTAATAGGAGCGGAGCAGTAATGGCTAATCTCAGGAACTACCGGTCCAAACTGAAAAAATCTTTTTGCGTTGGATAGCCCTTTCTTCGTGGAGTGCTATAGCCTATATATCATCACGCTATACCCAATAGGAGCGGAGCAGTAATGGCTAATCTCAGGAACTACCGATTCGAACTGAAAGATTCTTTTTGTGTTGAATAGCCCTTTGTTTGTGAAGTGCTTTTAGTTATATATCATCACGCTATGACCAATAGGAGCGGAGCAATAATGAAACATGTTGCAAAAACGGGGACAATTTATTAGTTTTGAGAGCTTCTGTTGCGTGCGCTGCGTAAACGGTTAAAGTTATGCAACAATGATGTATGACGGGATTGTTCCTCTTAAAAAGTTCTAAAAAATATATTATAAAACAAAGTCTCCCGCTGCATCTGTCTGCCTGAACGTGTTGAACTCAAAAACTACCCAACGTATTAAGATGAAATTTGGTATGGAGACAGTCTGAGACCCCGGGAAGAACATAGGCTCCCGGGAAACTACTACTTTCATAACGGAAAACTTTAGCCTGAAAAACTTTATAACGCGGGCGGAGCCGCGGGAAACGCTAGTATTATATAAAGCTGAAGAGTTTGTTTGTTTGTTTGTTTGTTTGAACGCGCTAATCTCAGGAACTACCGGTCCAAACTAAAAAAATCTTTTTGCTTTGGATAGCCCTATGTTCGTGGAGTGCTATAGGCTATATATCATCACGCTATGCCCAATAGGAGCGGAGCAGTAATCGCTAATCTCAGGAACTACCGGTTCGAACTGAAAAAATATTTTTGTGTTGGATAGCCCTTTGTTCCTGGAGTGCTATAGGTTATATATCGTCACGCTATGACCAATAGGAGCGGAGCAGTAATGAAACATGATGCAAAAACGGGGACAATTTATTAGTTTTGAGAGCTTCTGTTGCGTGCGCTGCGTAAACGGTTAAAGTTATGCCACAATGATGTATGACGGGATTGTTCCTCTTAAAAAGTTCTACAAAAATATATCATAAAACAAAGTCCCCCGCTGCATCGGTCTGCCCGAACGTGTTAAACTCAAAAAACTACCCAACGTATTAGGATAAAATTTGGTATGGAGACAGTTTGAGACCCTGGGAAGAACACCGGCTTCCGGGAAAATATATAGCGAGACTTTTATAACGGAAAACTTTAGCCTGAAAAACTTTATAACGCGGGCGGAGCCGCGAGCAAAAGCTAGTGATATGATAGAGGGCGAGCCTACTCCCGGAAGGCACAAATTCCAGACTCCGGGCTGATACTGAGCAGAAAAACACAAATATCACTTTGCCCGATCCGAGATTCGAACCCAGGACCTCAGTGCGATGTCGTATCGCACATCCAGTACAATTACGCCACCGAGGGCATTCTAAATATTCAATGTAATCAATTAAAAGTGCAGATGAAAAATTATGCGAAACATAGGCATAGTACACATCAAATGGACCAATCACGAGTGTGCTCACGACTCGTGCCTCTACCTGTCCAAGGTATAACTCCTCTAAAAAATATTGTTAATTCCACCCTGCTGCGAAATTAAGTAGATACTATATTCCTACCTTAACCCTATTGTCGAAGGCCTTGGTGGCGATCTGCGGGTGGTCGGCCATCATGGCCTTGCTGGAGGGGTAGAGCGCGACGGCGTTGTTGAAGGCCTCGAGCAGCGAGTACACGTCGCGCATCGCGGCGCCGATCGCCTCCGAGCACTGCTGGCAGTCGAACTCCAGGCAGCCCGCGTTTTGGTCTTCAGCTGGGGACAAACTTTACCATGTTTAGATTGAAGGTGTAGTTGTGACGTGTGCTCAGAAATGCATCATGCTATGTCTTTTTTTCATCTATTGTATGTTTGCATAATATAATGTTAACTATAAAGGTAAATAAGAGGTAAACTGACCTGCACATTTGTCTTCATCAATAAGATCGTCATGGTGTCCCATGAAGTGCAGTTTTGATTCACTTTGACAAGGGTTTGTGTTCACGAATCTGCAAAAAAATAATTATGGATTAGTCTTTGGATATGGCCTGTCAGGGTTCTGTCACGCCATCTCTAATTTACTCATAAAAAATACAGTATTATCAAATTAACTATAACAAAAAATACCAACAGCATAATACATATATTAACAAGTTTTGACATCATATCTCATTTCATCCTTTTTGTTTGTGGGCGGCGTTAATCCATCATTGAGTGCCTCACGTTGTCTGATTTCCTTTTTTTACTACTAAAAAAATTTCTGCTCAGTTGAGTATACATTGAACTCATAAAGTTTGAAATCTCATACATTTTCGAAGACCATGCACCTAAAACCGGATTGAAAAACAACACTCACAGCAAACTTACTGGTATTCCATAATATTGTTGATGAGCGCCGGCACCAGCTTCCTCTCGCTGCACAGGTACATGTCCTGCTGGGCCAGGGTCCTGCCTGAACATCGAGCCTGCAGCTCCAGCCAGATAAGGTCTTTGAGCTCATTCTGCCAAACCTTCTCTTCTCGGCTGATCTGTGGAAACAGCACACCATTATTCCAACTTCTGCCCACGCTTTTTTATCCCCCGAAGGAATAAACATATTTGCTGGTGTTAGGATATATTTTATATCCACAAGGTGTTAAAACCGTCCACAGTGGCCATCGTAATTGTGTCTCGTTCCGAGATCAGCATAATCCAACAGGCCGGCATAATTGTGTTGACTGCTGAGGGGTAATCATTTCTCGTCAGTCGACATTCTATTGGAGCCCACTTCACTTACCGTCAGATGCAGTTGGGATCACTTGGCTGTGACGGTATAAGAAAAGAGAGACGCAAATAGTGCACTCACTTTCCGCGCCGTAATTACGTCTTGTGGCATGATACGAATAAATTCTAGATTCCCGACTGATATTCAACAGAAAAACTCAATCACATTTTACCCGACCAGGGGATCGAACCAAAGACTTCCACATCGTAAGTAGTTTCGTCCCATGTGGAAATCGTATACAAAACTAACAAGTCATGGATGCCATTATAAACCAATTTAGATGGTGCAATAAAACAAAATATAACTCGATAAAACACAAATATTTGATAAGTTAACAACTAATATTTTGACTATTCGTTCTGAATTAGTCATTATGATAGATTAAGAATGTATGTCGGCCTAACAACCGGATGCAAGTAAATAACATTTTTTTTTACACTTACTTTATCTTATCTAATAAATTCCACACGCTTATATACCACGTAAAAAACACATTTTGTTTTTACCACATTCTAAAAATACCCCACTTCCTATTCTTATTATAGTCTACACGGATGTTGTTATAATATTAAACTTTAAGGCTGCGCCAGCGCATTAAAACAGTGCAGTGACCTTTTATTGCAAAACATAACACCATTTGCAAACTGTTATTTGACAGCATTGACAAAGCCATGGATGACGGTTACCACTTTCCATCAGGTGGACCGTTAGCTTGTCTCCCTTCCGATCTTCCCAGATATCATATTACTAAAAATTAAGAGTGCACTCACAGTCCTCTTACACCCTCTGTCGATATTGCCCATGTTGATGAGCATGCAGAAGGTGTTGTGGAAGTTGACGCGGTCCTCGGGCAGCTCCTTGTCCCGGTCCGGTCTTCGCTCTTCCACCTCCGCCTCCAGCGCATCCGGGACCACGGATTTCGGCCGGGATGTGAGCGACATGAACCGGCTGCATGATTCAACCTGGATAGAGACTTATTAGCTGACTCTTACGCAGTAGAATCCTCTGAATATTATACTAGTGGTAATAATGTAATTTATTTTAAAATAAGATAACACGTACAATGTATATATTTATTGATGTAAGCAGTACAAATAAGTTGTGTCTACCTACTTGCGGAGAAATACAGAATTTGTATTTTTGTTGTAATTGTGCAACTTCTATTGGCAAATAAACAAATCAGTACATCATGGAAATGTTTATGCAATGTAGGCTGATACTTAACTAGATAGTGTAGCTACTGGACGTAATAAGCCCTTAACATTTCATGTCTTAGGGTGACGGGCGCAAGTGGAATACCAAACAATACTTTGTAATTCACAGTATTCGATGATATTTCTACTGATTTGGGCAGTCGTGCGCTATCCATCAGATGCACGGCAAAAGCTTGTCCTGATTCAAAGCAATAAAAGTTTCTACACTTCGAATAGGACTTACCAGAGTAGCCACGGCTGGTGCAGCAGGTGGGGTTTCCTTTATCTCGCGCTGGCTGGAGTCCTGCTGCTTCCAGTCTCGCTCCTTGGACCGTATCAGCTTCAAGCTGGCCCTTTTCTTCAGACGCTCTGCCACTGATGAGGAAAAAGCCACTTTTAATTTATCAATTTATATGCCTCTTCAGATATTAGCTAGTGGTAGAATATATTTGATATAGTGACCAACATACACAAGGTATTCAAACCCGCCATAACGCCCACGTAAGTGTGTCGCGTTCCGGGATCGGCCTGTGCTCCAACCGGCTCCAACAAGTCATAATTGTGTCGACTGCAGAGAGCATCTTATCAGTTTACGTTCTTTTGAACCCCACTCCACTTACCACCAGGTGCAGTGCGGCCGGGCCGTAAGGCACGGCTACCCCAGCATAACCGCTCAGTCACCCCCCACGAAGGCTGGGCGGTAGTAATAAGGGACTTTCTCCGCGAAAACAAAAAAAAAAAAAAAAGGTGCAGTGCGGCCATTTTGCCGTGCCAAACGATAAAAAGGAAGAAAAAATAGTAAAAACGGAAGGATCACATGTATCCTTATACAAAATATATCGTTGATTTGTTAATGGCACTGTAAGATACCATTTTATACCTCAAAACATCAATTTAATATATTTCCCTATTATAAGTTACATAAGGTATGTTTTTATAAATTTCCTAGAAGTACTTCTATACTATACCTGGAGGCGTCTGGGAAGGCGACGTGAAGTCCATTTGGTCCTTCCTCTCCCGAAACGTCCTCGTGGCTCCGACGCCGTAGCTCGTCATACCACAATCTATCAGGTTTCTGAAACAACGATCGTTATTTATTTACCCATTATTTTAGGAAACGATAAAAAAAATAAGTAGTCAGGCTCCCTAATATCACTATTATTTTTATTTTTGCATATTTTGTTTTGTTTTACTAATTGGCTGCCACATTATTGTTAATTATCATGGCAAACAACTATTTTTTTAATGGCATATTTTTCAAATTATTTATAGTAAATAAAAAAACCTACATCTTAGAGTTAATACTAAAAGAAGATAATAGTCTACCACGATATATCAATTGTTGTGCGGATAACAATTTTTATAAGCAAAAACCCATAAAACGGTCAGTGAATTCGATTTAAAAGTCTGCAGGTTATGTGGTGTCTGTTACGAGGTCTAGTGCTTGCGCGCACGATACCATACCGTTCTAAGGTCCCGGGTTCGACGCCCAGGTCGGGTAAAATGTATCAGAAGCTTAGTATCAGTCCGGAGACTTGAAGTTTGTACCGGATAAGGCAATAGGCTTGCCCTCTAACAGGCGAAAAGAGGATGCCCAAGTTACACTTCTGCCTACCCAATCGGGAATAAAAACTTTTTATGTGTGTTTTGTCTATGTTGCTATATATCTACAAATATGTTAAGGTTTAAAAAAGCTAATCCATCCCTGTTGTTGAAAGTTAAAAAACAAATTGCGCTGCCAGTCAGTAGCCTATGTCCTTTCTAGGGTATTAAACTATTTCTATACTAAATTTAACAAAAATCACTTTAGTAATTTTTAAGTTATCGCGTTCAGACGAACAGACGAGGGGTGGGATTTTTTTAAACATTCGTCGTTGTAATAACAATGCAATAAGCTCTCTCTTTATCTCAATAAAGAACCCCAATTTAGGAAATAAAATAAAAAAAAATATCATTATAATCGACACTTTTAAAATAGAATTACGGACAAATGAAGAATAGTTCAAATAAAACTTACAATTCTTTACCTACACTAGAAGTCTAGGACAGACCGAGTGGATTACATGAGAAACACCACCATCCTGAACGTGCACTAACCACACTGACCATGGAACACTAGTCCACATATCCATTAAACATATTTAGCATAATAAACAAACGAACAAACGAAACCACATACAAAGTTCTTCACACAAAAGTCTTGGACGTTAACGCGCCGGTATTTGACTTATAAGACTCGAAGCAAAGCCATCGAACAATGAAAAATGTTATATTTCAATCACCTACAAGCTAAAGTGGCGTAAACACGAAACTGCGAAAGATCTCTGTTTTTTTAACTCACTAACACTTGCGTACCAATTGGGCATGTATTTAGGGATATTTGAATATTTAAAAGTATTGAGCAGATGGCTGCGGCTAAATAAGTAACGTAGGTGGCACAAGTAACGCAGTGGTTGTGTTGCTAATCTGTAGCGTACATATCCCCGGCGAGCGCTGATTAGTCGGATGTGGTCTGGCGGAGGTTCTAGGAGTGTGTAAAGATGAAGAACAAGTTCAATCCCAGTACAGTCATGTTTCGAAGGTAAGAAATCTATATACTATTATATAAAGCTGAAGAGTTTGTTTGTTTGTTTGTTTGTTTGAAAGCGCTAATCTCAGGAACTATCGGTTCAAACTAAAAAAATCTTTTTGTGTTGGATAGCCCTTTGTTCGTGGAGTGCTATAGGCTATATATCATCACGCTATACCCAATAGGGGCGGAGCAGTAATGGCTAATCTCAGGAACTACCGGTTCGAACTGAAAAATTATTTTGGTGTGGGATAGCATTTTGTTCCTGGAGTGCTATAGGCTATATATCATCACGCTATGACCAATAGGAGCGGAGCAGTAATGAAACATTTTGCAAAAACGGGTAAAAATTTATTCGTTTTGAGAGCTTCTGTTGCGTGCACTGCGTAAACGGTTAAAGTTACACAACAATGATGTATGACGGGATTGTTCCTCTTAAAAAGTTCTACAAAAATATAATATAAAACAGTCTCCCGCTGCATCTGTCTGCCTGAACGTGTTAAACCCAAAAACTACCCAACGTATTAGGATACAATTTTGTATAGAGACAGTTTGAGACCCTGGGAAGAACATAGGCTCCCGAGAAAATATATAGCTTGACTTTATTAACGGAAAACTTTAGCCCGAAAATCTTTATAACGCGGGCGGAGCCGCGGACAAAAGCTAGTAAATGATAAAATCATAAGGTAGTGAGCAATTTGTGTTTCATTCTGCCAGTAAATGAAAACAACGTGAATAAAAACCTACAGAACAGAGAGATCTCCAAAAAGGATTTAGATCAGTATGACAGGGAAAATTCCGTGTTGTTTTATTAAAGAGGTTCTTGCATAAGCATAAAATACCGGACTAAAATTATCACCAAATTGTCTCCAATGAAACAATCGTAAATTAATGTATTAACATGATCTTAAACCTCATACCATTTCGTGTTCCAGTCTCGGATTTCCCGTGTAAGATGATACTTTTTTTCGCGGAAAAAAAACGTGTTGTCGCCACCACCACTTAGGGGGCAGGAGGGGGAATGGGTATATTGTTTTTACCAGTCTACACTCGGGAGTATAGCATCATCAGAGCGAGGGTTTGACCAAGCCTCTGACCCGGTATAAGCCACACCGGCATTTCAAGCAAAACCCGCGATGGCCATTTTTCGACGCATACGGGACGGCCCAGGGACTTTTATTTTCTTTTTGCACTGAGATAGCTGCTCTGAACAGTCATATAAATGATAACCCTAGAACGTGATTCGTTAGTATCCCTATATTTACATGTTACTTGCAACCCTGTCAAGTACAACGTGCAATGCCCCAATTAATGTAGTGTAAACAGTTCACAATAATCAGTATTTTTCGTTTTCATGTTTAGTCAAACAATGACTCAACGAGAGAAGCGATTGGCTCCAATCCGAATTAAATACACCGGACATTGCGCGGCTCGACATTCGTGATAACATTATCAACTCTCTAGATATTTCCTATTAATATCATTATTATCGACCATTTCTGACTAAAACGCTATCATCCAATAAAGATCGTTTTCTATATTATAATTTTTTTTATGGTAATACATCGATTTAATTCGATAATCAATTTAATTTTCATGCAGCTCGAGTTAGATTATTTGCCATTCTGCGCATGTCCCCCTTTCCCCGCGTTACTCATGCGCCGTAAAACTACGCAAGGAATGTACGAGGACGTATATGATCGATGGAGGGCTTCAAGTCTTTCCTAACAGAGATCCAGAAATTTCGGTTCCAACAGGCCGGCATAATTGTGTTTGACTGCCGAGGGGTAATCATCTCTCGTCAGTCGACACCCTATTGGACCCACTCCATTAACCATCAGGTAGGCACAGTTACATATTAAAACGCTAATTTTATCAATAAGAATAGAGTAGACGATATACATTCTCTTGCAATTGTTTACACAAATATGCTTTTAGCCAGAATATTACGATTACAGTAATAATATACGTGTATGCCGGAAACAGAGACAGCCGTTATCAGTGATAATTTTAGCGATTTAAAAATATATTACCAGATCGAATAAGCCTGTGGTAGTCGGATTGTCCGTAAACAATGGCACTCCACTGCACTGGTCACCCTGAGACTTGAGGCGTTGAGTCTCATAATCTCCATAATTACGCTGGCTACAATATTCCTCAAACCGGAACACAGCAGTGTTTGCGCTCTGATACTTAGCGGTGGAAATAGACGTTGCGGTGGTCCTATTACCAGAATTTTAAATTTTTAAGCACTGCGTGTCGCTACATTCTGTTCGTCAGACATTTAGTTTTAAGTCGTAATGCACGGTAATTACACTGGATCACTGATTACTGTGTTTATCAAAACAGACTAAAATAATGTCTGCAAAATTGTGGTCGGCGGCAGGATTAGATAATATTATACATAATATTAGCTCTGTTTTATGAACTGTGTCATTGTTGGGCACGAGTTTCCTCCTATTAATGAAAGGAATAAGTCCATTGCAGTCACGCTGGCCTAGTGCGGATTGGAAGATTTCACATACCCTCAAAGTGCTTATAGAGAATTTCTCAGATACGCAGATTTCCTCACGGTGTTTTCCTTTACCGTTAAAGCAAGCGATCATTCACAAACAATACACAGACAACTTTAGAAAAGTCAAAGGTTGGGTGTGAACCTGCGGACATTCGTTTCAGCAATCTGTTCCATACCCAATTAGGCTATCGCCGGTTTTAGAAATACTTTTATTAAATAATTTTATAACAAAGAGTATTCATAAACTCCATAAACTAAACATATCTAATACATACATTAATTATATTAAAGATCCTTAACTAGAGACACTACAACTTGCAAGTCACGATTAAACGAAATGAACAGTAAATACGCTCTAATACCTGCCAGCATATGCAAGCAGTCACAGACAGACGTATAACACCGCGCATTGAGGGTCAGCAAGTCTCAAATAGAAAGAATTATTAAGTCCACGAAGGCAGACGCTGTTTCTCACAGACATGGGCAAAGCCACTGTCCGCCATGTCAATTTTTCTTTCAACCACGTTTATCAAAGTTAAGGAGCTGAAAATATTAATGGAGATCCGCAGTCTAGCGAATACCGAAGCCAGCTCACGAATATAAAAATACCCAGAATTTAATTAGTTTTTACAGAACGCGATGGAATCTGCGAACCGGTAAAACACGATATTTTTTGTTAACGCTTCTCATTAAATAGATCAGTACCGTTATTTCCATTGAATTTGCATTTCGTTTTAATTTTAAGGCGTATGGTAGTTCTCTTGCCCGCATGAGT
>NC_051135.1:15066301-15083152 GCF_014839805.1 Manduca sexta
AAATGTAGATCGACAAGAGACAATCTTTTAAAATAGAAATTCAGTGATGTAAATCGAACCGTTGACACAGTTATGCAAACCTACCTAATTGCTTCTTCACGCCCCGCGTAAAGGACTCTAAGAAATAAGGAATATGTGTGATGGCAAACTATTCCGTGGATTTTAGACAAATATTATTTGTGTTTAAGCTATCCATTTGTTCACACGACTTTTACGTATTTTTATCAATTTCTTCATACGACTCTTACGTATTTTTATACGGCACATTATTATATGCATCAAATGTAGTTAAATGATCGCCCTAAAGGGTATCTTCTTACTAATCTAGAATGGGTATTGTAAAATGTGATTCATTAGGATTCCGTAGCGTGTGCATGGTCTCGGTACCTGCGCATTTCGGCAGTCCGCGCGTGGCTGCGCTCCGTCTTGAGCCGCAGCGCGCGCAACATGGCGCGCATCGACGCCATCTTCAGGCGCATGTTGAGCGCCAGGTTGAACCACAGGCACATCGTCTGCAACCATGCAATGAAATTGTAGTTTGAGGATGAGTTTATCATCGCCGAAGACTTGCATAATAAACGTAAAATCATAACTATACACTGCACTGTACTAAATATTTACACACACACATAGAACATTACGCATTTATCCCAGGTATGCAGAGGCGCAACCAGGGCACCCGCTTCGCCAACTGTTCCGTCTAATCTATACTTCTATACTATTATATAAAGCTGAAGAGTTTGTTTGTTTGTTTGTTTGTTTGTTTGTTTGAACGCGCTAATCTCAGGAACTACCGGTACACACTGAAAAATTCTTTTTGCGTTGGATAGCCCTTTGTTCGTAGAGTGCTATAGGCTATATATCATCACGCTATACCTAATAGGAGCGGAGCAGTAATGGCTAATCTCAGGAACTACCGGTCCAAACGGAAAAATCTCTTTGCGTTGGATAGCCCTTTCTTCGTGGAGTGCTATAGCCTATATATCATCACGCTATACCCAATAGGAGCGGAGCAGTAATGGCTAATCTCAGGAACTACCGATTCGAACTGAAAGATTCTTTTTGTGTTGAATAGCCCTTTGTTTGTGAAGTGCTTTTAGTTATATATCATCACGCTATGACCAATAGGAGCGGAGCAATAATGAAACATGTTGCAAAAACGGGGACAATTTATTAGTTTTGAGCTTCTGTTGCGTGCGCTGCGTAAACGGTTAAAGTTATGCAACAATGATGTATGACGGGATTGTTCCTCTTAAAAGTTCTAAAAATATATTATAAAACAAAGTCTCCCGCTGCATCTGTCTGCCTGAACGTGTTGAACTCAAAAACTACCCAACGTATTAAGATGAAATTTGGTATGGAGACAGTGTATGGGAAGAACATAGGCTCCGGGAAACTACTACTTTCATAACGGAAAACTTTAGCCTGAAAATTTATAACGCGGGCGGAGCCGCGGAAACGCTAGTATTATATAAAGCTGAAGAGTTTGTTTGTTTGTTTGTTTGTTTGAACGCGCTAATCTCAGGAACTACCGGTCCAAACTAAAAAAATCTTTTTGCTTTGGATAGCCCTATGTTCGTGGAGTGCTATAGGCTATATATCATCACGCTATGCCCAATAGGAGCGGAGCAGTAATCGCTAATCTCAGGAACTACCGGTTCGAACTGAAAAATATTTTTGTGTTGGATAGCCCTTTGTTCCTGGAGTGCTATAGGTTATATATCGTCACGCTATGACCAATAGGAGCGGAGCAGTAATGAAACATGATGCAAAAACGGGGACAATTTATTAGTTTTGAGAGCTTCTGTTGCGTGCGCTGCGTAAACGGTTAAAGTTATGCCACAATGATGTATGACGGGATTGTTCCTCTTAAAAAGTTCTACAAAATATATCATAAAACAAAGTCCCCGCTGCATCGGTCTGCCCGAACGTGTTAAACTAAAAAACTACCCAACGTATTAGGATAAAATTTGGTATGGAGACAGTTTGAGACCCTGGGAAGAACACCGGCTTCCGGGAAAATATATAGCGAGACTTTTATAACGGAAAACTTTAGCCTGAAAAACTTTATAACGCGGGCGGAGCCGCGAGCAAAAGCTAGTGATATGATAGGGCGAGCCTACTCCCGGAAGGCACAAATTCCAGACTCCGGGCTGATACTGAGCAGAAAAACACAAATATCACTTTGCCCGATCCGAGATTCGAACCCAGGACCTCAGTGCGATGTCGTATCGCACATCCAGTACAATTACGCCACCGGGGCATTCTAAATATTCAATGTAATCAATTAAAAGTGCAGATGAAAAATTATGCGAAACATAGGCATAGTACACATCAAATGGACCAATCACGAGTGTGCTCACGACTCGTGCCTCTACCTGTCCAAGGTATAACTCCTCTAAAAAATATTGTTAATTCCACCCTGCTGCGAAATTAAGTAGATACTATATTCCTACCTTAACCCTATTGTCGAAGGCCTTGGTGGCGATCTGCGGGTGGTCGGCCATCATGGCCTTGCTGGAGGGGTAGAGCGCGACGGCGTTGTTGAAGGCCTCGAGCAGCGAGTACACGTCGCGCATCGCGGCGCCGATCGCCTCCGAGCACTGCTGGCAGTCGAACTCCAGGCAGCCCGCGTTTTGGTCTTCAGCTGGGGACAAACTTTACCATGTTTAGATTGAAGGTGTAGTTGTGACGTGTGCTCAGAAATGCATCATGCTATGTCTTTTTCATCTATTGTATGTTTGCATAACATAATGTTAACTATAAAGGTAAATAAGAGGTAAACTGACCTGCACATTTGTCTTCATCAATAAGATCGTCATGGTGTCCCATGAAGTGCAGTTTTGATTCACTTTGACAAGGGTTTGTGTTCACGAATCTGCAAAAAAATAATTATGGATTAGTCTTTGGATATGGCCTGTCAGGGTTCTGTCACGCCATCTCTAATTTACTCATAAAAATACTGTATTATCAAATCAACTATAACAAAAAATACCAACAGCATAATACATATATTAACAAGTTTTGACATCATATCTCATTTCATCCTTTTTGTTTGTGGGCGGCGTTAATCCATCATTGAGTGCCTCACGTTGTCTGATTTCCTTTTTTTATTACTAAAAAAATTTCTGCTCAGTTGAGTATACATTGAACTCGTAAAGTTTGAAATCTCATACATTTTCGAAGACCATGCACCTAAAACCGGATTGAAAAACAACACTCACAGCAAACTTACTGGTATTCCATAATATTGTTGATGAGCGCCGGCACCAGCTTCCTCTCGCTGCACAGGTACATGTCCTGCTGGGCCAGGGTCCTGCCTGAACATCGAGCCTGCAGCTCCAGCCAGATAAGGTCTTTGAGCTCATTCTGCCAAACCTTCTCTTCTCGGCTGATCTGTGGAAACAGCACACCATTATTCCAACTTCTGCCCACGCTTTTTATCCCCGAAGGAATAAACATATTTGCTGGTGTTAGGATATATTTTATATCCACAAGGTGTTAAAACCGTCCACAGTGGCCATCGTAATTGTGTCTCGTTCCGAGATCAGCACAATCCAACAGGCCGGCATAATTGTGTTGACTGCTGAGGGGTAATCATTTCTCGTCAGTCGACATTCTATTGGAGCCCACTTCACTTACCGTCAGATGCAGTTGGGATCACTTGGCTGTGACGGTGTAAGAAAAGAAGAACGCAAATAGTGCACTCACTTTCCGCGCCGTAATTACGTCTTGTGGCATGATACGAATAAATTCTAGATTCCCGACTGATATTCAACAGAAAAACTCAATCCCATTTTACCCGACCAGGGGATCGAACCAAAGACTTCCACATCGTAAGTAGTTTCGTCCCACGTGGAAATCGTATACAAAACTAACAAGTCATGGATGCCATTATAAACCAATTTAGATGGTGCAATAAAACAAAATATAACTCGATAAAACACAAATATTTGATAAGTTAACAACTAATATTTTGACTATTCGTTCTGAATTAGTCATTATGATAGATTAAGAATGTATGTCGGCCTAACAACCGGATGCAAGTAAATAACATATTTTTTACACTTACTTTATCTTATCTAATAAATTCCACACGCTTATATACCACGTAAAAAACACATTTTGTTTTTACCACATTCTAAAAATACCCCACTTCCTATTCTTATTATAGTCTACACGAATGTTGTTATAATATTAAATTTTAAGGCTGCGCCAGCGCATTCAAACAGTGCAATGACCTTTTATTGCAAAACATAACACCATTTGCAAACTGTTATTTGACAGCATTGATAAAACCATAGGCGGCGTTGACCACTTTCCATCAGGTGGACTGTTAGCTTGTCTCCCTTCCGATCTTTCCAGATATCATATTACTAAAAATTAAGAGTGCACTCACAGTCCTCTTACACCCTCTGTCGATATTGCCCATGTTGATGAGCATGCAGAAGGTGTTGTGGAAGTTGACGCGGTCCTCGGGCAGCTCCTTGTCCCGGTCCGGTCTTCGCTCTTCCACCTCCGCCTCCAGCGCATCCGGGACCACAGATTTCGGCCGGGATGTGAGCGACATGAACCGGCTGCATGATTCAACCTGCATAGAGACTTATTAGCTGACTCTTACGCAGTAGAATCCTCTGAATATTATACTAGTGGTAATAATGTAATTCATTTTAAAATAAGATTACAGGTACAATATACATATTTATTGATGTAAGGTACAAATAAGTTGTGTCTACCTACTTGCGGAGAAATACAGAATTTGTATTTTTTGTTGTAATTGTGCAACTTCTATTGGCAAATAAACAAATCAGTACATCATGGAAATGTTTATGCAATGTAGGCTGATACTTAACTAGATAGTGTAGCTACTGGACGTAATAAGACTTAACATTTCATGTCTTAGGGTGACGGGCGCAGTGGAATACCAAACAATACTTTGTAATTCACAGTATTCGATGATATTTCTACTGATTATGGGCAGTCGTATCGCTATCCATCAGACGCACGGCAAGCTTGTCTCCTGATTCAAAGCAATAAAAAAAAAATACACTTGTAGTAGGACTTACCAGAGTAGCCACGGCTGGTGCAGCAGGTGGGGTTTCCTTTATCTCGCGCTGGCTGGAGTCCTGCTGCTTCCAGTCTCGTTCCTTGGACCGTATCAGCTTCAAGCTGGCCCTTTTCTTCAGACGCTCTGCCACTGATGAGGAAAAAGCCACTTTTAATTTATCAATTTATATCCCTCTTCAGATATTAGCTAGTGGTAGAATATATTTGATATAGTGACCAACATACACAAGGTATTCAAACCCGCCATAACGCCCACGTAAGTGTGTCGCGTTCCGGGATCGGCCTGTGCTCCAACCGGCTCCAACAAGTCATAATTGTGTCGACTGCAGAGAGCATCTTATCAGTTTACGTTCTTTTGAACCCCACTCCACTTACCACCAGGTGCAATGCGGCCGGGCCGTAAGGCACGGCTACCCCAGCATAACCGCTCAGTCGCCCCCCACGAAGGCTGGGCGGTAGTAATAAGGGACTTTCTCCGCGAAAACAAAAAAAGGTGCAGTGCGGCCATTTTGCCGTGCCAAACGATAAAAGGAAGAAAAAATAGTAAAACGGAAGGATCACATGTATCCTTATACAAAATATATCGTTGATTTGTTAATGGCACTGTAAGATACCATTTTATACCTCAAAACATCAATTTAATATATTTCCCTATTATAAGTTACATAAGGTATGTTTTTATAAATTTCCTAGAAGTACTTCTATACTATACCTGGAGGCATCTGGGAAGGCGACGTGAAGTCCATTGGGTCCTTCCTCTCCCGAAACGTCCTCGTGGCTCCGACGCCGTAGCTCGTCATACCACAATCTATCAGGTTTCTGAAACAACGATCGTTATTTATTTACCCATTATTTTAGGAAACGATAAAAAAAATAAGTAGTCAGGCTCCTAATATCACTCTTATTTTTATTTTTGCATATTTTGTTTTGTTTTACTAATTGGCTGCCACATTATTGTTAATTATCGCGGCAAACAACTATTTTTAATGGCATATTTTTCAAATTATTTATAGTAAATAAAAAAAACCTACATCTTAGAGTTAATACTAAAAGAAGATAATAGTCTACCACGATATATCAATTGTTGTGCGGATAACAGTTTTTATAAGCAAAAACCCATAAAACGGTCAGTGAATTCGATTTAAAAGTCTGCAGGTTATGTGGTGTCTGTTACGAGGTCTAGTGCTTGCGCGCACGATACCATACCGTTCTAAGGTCCCGGGTTCGACGCCCAGGTCGGGTAAAATGTATCAGAAGCTTAGTATCAGTCCGGAGACTTGAAGTTTGTACCGGATAAGGCAATAGGCTTGCCCTCTAACAGGCGAAAAGAGGATGCCCAAGTTACACTTCTGCCTACCCAATCGGGAATAAAACTTTTATGTGTGTTTTGTCTATGTTGCTATATATCTACAAATATGTTAAGGTTTAAAAAGCTAATCCATCCCTGTTGTTGAAAGTTAAAAACAAATTGCGCTGCCCAGTCAGTAGCCTATGTCCTTTCTAGGGTATTAAACTATTTCTATACTAAATTTAACAAAAATCACTTTAGTAATTTTTAAGTTATCACGTTCAGACGAACAGACGAGGGGTGGGATTTTTTTAAACATTCGTCGTTGTAATAACAATGCAATAAGCTCTCTCTTTATCTCAATAAAGAACCCCAATTTAGGAAATAAAATAAAAAAAAATATCATTATAATCGACACTTTTAAAATAGAATTACGGACAAATGAAGAATAGTTCAAATAAAACTTACAATTCTTCACCTACACTAGAAGTCTAGGACAGACCGAGTGGATTACATGAGAAACACCACCATCCTGAACGTGCACTAACCACACTGACCATGGAACACTAGTCCACATATCCATTAAACATATTTAGCATAATAAACAAACGAACAAACGAAACCACATACAAAGTTCTTCACACAAAAGTCTTGGACGTTAACGCGCCGGTATTTGACTTATAAGACTCGAAGCAAAGCCATCGAACAATGAAAAATGTTATATTTCAATCACCTACAAGCTAAAGTGGCGTAAACACGAAACTGCGAAAGATCTCTGTTTTTTTAACTCACTAACACTTGCGTACCAATTGGGCATGTATTTAGGGATATTTGAATATTTAAAAGTATTGAGCAGATGGCTGCGGCTAAATAAGTAACGTAGGTGGCACAAGTAACGCAGTGGTTGTGTTGCTAATCTGTAGCGTACATATCCCCGGCGAGCGCTGATTAGTCGGATGTGGTCTGGCGGAGGTTCTAGGAGTGTGTAAAGATGAAGAACAAGTTCAATCCCAGTACAGTCATGTTTCGAAGGTAAGAAATCTATATACTATTATATAAAGCTGAAGAGTTTGTTTGTTTGTTTGTTTGTTTGAAAGCGCTAATCTCAGAAATTACCGGTTCAAACTAAAAAAATCTTTTTGTGTTGGATAGCCCTTTGTTCGTGGAGTGCTATAGGCTATATATCATCACGCTATACCCAATAGGGGCGGAGCAGTAATGGCTAATCTCAGGAACTACCGGTTCGAACTGAAAAATTATTTTGGTGTTGGATAGCATTTTGTTCCTGGAGTGCTATAGGCTATATATCATCACGCTATGACCAATAGGAGCGGAGCAGTAATGAAACATTTTGCAAAATCGGGTAAAAATTTATTCGTTTTGAGAGCTTCTGTTGCGTGCGCTGCGTAAACGGTTAAAGTTACACAACAATGATGTATGACGGGATTGTTCCTCTTAAAAAGTTCTACAAAAATATAATATAAAACAGTCTCCCGCTGCATCTGTCTGCCTGAACGTGTTAAACCCAAAAACTACCCAACGTATTAGGATAAAATTTTGTATAGAGACAGTTTGAGACCCTGGAAAGAACATAGGCTCCCGGAAAATATATAGCTTGACTTTTATAACGGAAAACTTTAGCCCGAAAATCTTTATAACGCGGGCGGAGCCGTGGACAAAAGTAGTAAATGATAAAATCATAAGGTAGTGAGCAATTTGTGTTTCATTCTGCCAGTAAATGAAAACAAAGTGAATAAAAACCTACAGAACAGAGCGATCTCCAAAAGCAAATTAGATCAGTATGATAGGGAAAATTCCGTGTTGTTTTATTAAAGAGGTTCTTGCATAAGCATAAAATACGGGACTAAAATTATCACCAAATTGTCTTCAATGAAACAATCGTAAATTAATGTATTAACATGATCTTAAACCTCATACCATTTCGTGTTCCAGTCTCGGAATTCCCGTGCAAGATGATACTTTTTTCGCGGAAAAAACGCGTTGTCGCCACCACCACTTAGGGGGGGCAGGGGAGGGGGGAATGGGTATATTGTTTTTACCAGTCTACACTCGGGAGTATAGCATCATCAGAGCGAGGGTTTGACCAAGCCTCTGACCCGGTATAAGCCACACCGGCATTCCAAGCAAAACCCGCGATGGCCTTTTTCGACGCCTTTTTGGGACGGCCCAGGGATATCTTTTTGCACTGAGATAGCTGCTCTGAACAGTCATATAAATGATAACCCTAGAACGTGATTCGTTAGTATCCCTATATTTACATGTTACTTGCAACCCTGTCAAGTACAACGTGCAATGCCCCAATTAATGTAGTGTAAACAGTTCACAATAATCAGTATTTTTCGTTTTCATGTTTAGTCAAACAATGACTCAACGAGAGAAGCGATTCGCTCCAATCCGAATTAAATACACCGGACATTGCGCGGCTCGACATTCGTGATAACATTATCAACTCTCTAGATATTTCCTATTAATATCATTATTATCGACCATTTCTGACTAAAACGCTATCATCCAATAAAGATCGTTTTCTATATTATAATTTTTTTTATGGAAATACATCAATTTAATTCGATAATCGATTTAATTTTCATGCAGCTCGAGTTAGATTATTTGTCATTCTGCCCATGTCCTCCTTTCCCCGCGTTACTCATGCGCCGTAAAACTACGCAAGGAATGCACGAGGGCGTAGACGCTCGATGGATGGCTCCGAGTCGTTCCTAACAGAGATCCAGAAATTTCGATTCCAACAGGCCGGCACAATTGTGTTTGTCTGCCGAGGGGGTAATTATCTCTCGTCAGTCGACACCCTATTGGACCCCACTCCATTAACCATCAGGTAGGCACAGTTACATATTAAAACGCTAATTTTATCAATAAGAATAGAGTAGACGATATACATTCTCTTGCAATTGTTTACACAAATATGCTTTTAGCCAGAATATTACGATTACAGTAATAATATACGTGTATGCCGGAAACAGAGACAGCCGTTATCAGTGATAAGGGCAGCGATAGCAAGGTCGCCGCCAACGCTGCAGTAGAGATAACTCTCGCCTAATGTTCTGATTCCTAATGTCTGTAGTGTGTCAAGGTCGAGTTCTAAGAAGGGGGCGAGCTTATTTCACTTTATTTCTAGCATCTGGAACACATCCCACCACTGCATGGATGTGTAGTTTTATTTTTATTTAAAAATATATTACCAGACGAATAAGCCTGGTGGTAGTCGTCACGATTGTCCGTAAACAATGGCACTCCACTGCACTGGTCACCCTGAGATTTGAGGCGTTGAGTCTCATAATCTCCAGTAATTACGCTGGCTACAATATTCCTCAAACCGGAACACAGCAGTGTTTGCGCTCTGATACTTAGCGGTGGAAATAGACGTTGCGGTGGTCCTATCACCAGTACTTTAAATTGTTAAGCACTGCGTGTCGCTACATTTTGTTCGTCAGACATTTAGTTTTAAGTCGTAATGCACGGTAATTACACTGGATCACTGATTACTGTGTTTATCAAAACAGACTAAAATAATGTCTGCAAAATTGTGGTCGGCGGCAGGATTAGATAATATTATACATAATATTAGCTCTGTTTTATGAACTGTGTCATTGTTGGGCACGAGTTTCCTCCTATTAATGAAAGGAATAAGTCCATTGCAGTCACGCTGGCCTAGTGCGGATTGGAAGATTTCACATACCCTCAAAGTGCTTATAGAGAATTTCTCAGATACGCAGATTTCCTCACGGTGTTTTCCTTTACCGTTAAAGCAAGCGATCATTCACAAACAATACACAGACAACTTTAGAAAAGTCAAAGGTTGGGTGTGAACCTGCGGACATTCGTTTCAGCAATCTGTTCCATACCCAATTAGGCTATCGCCGGTTTTAGAAATACTTTATATTAAATAATTTTATAACAAAGAGTATTCATAAACTCCATAAACTAAACATATCTAATACATACATTAATTATATTAAAGATCCTTAACTAGAGACACTACAACTTGCAAGTCACGATTAAACGAAATGAACAGTAAATACGCTCTAATACCTGCCAGCATATGCAAGCAGTCACAGACAGACGTATAACACCGCGCATTGAGGGTCAGCAAGTCTCAAATAGAAAGAATTATTAAGTCCACGAAGGCAGACGCTGTTTCTCACAGACATGGGCAAAGCCACTGTCCGCCATGTCAATTTTTCTTTCAACCACGTTTATCAAAGTTAAGGAGCTGAAAATATTAATGGAGAGATCCGCAGTCTAGCGAATACCGAAGCCAGCTCACGAATATAAAAATACCCAGAATTTAATTAGTTTTTACAGAACGCGATGGAATCTGCGAACCGGTAAAACACGATATTTTTTGTTAACGCTTCTCATTAAATAGATCAGTACCGTTATTTCCATTGAATTTGCATTTCGTTTTTAATTTTAAGGCGTATGGTAGTTCTCTTGCCCGCATGAGTATAATTGCTAAGTACTGGGAGTTAGGTACTACAACACCATTTGTTTCTGTTGTTACCAAAATTCACTTAGAACGAGAATGAAGCCAGTCCCTAAGTATAACTAATTATTTGGGGAATTAAAATGTGCAGCCGCCGTCCAGCATTATACACGAGTATATTTACATCTTTTGTACTTGTACTAATAGTTTTTGGTATGCTTATAATTTATTAAACAAATCTACATACTTGGCGTTTACTACGAAAGCAACATCTGGCTAGAGGTTATTGAACTCTTAACCTAAATAAAACTATAGGATTCACATGCGTTTTTTTATTATATACGGGGCAAACGAGCATAATGTTAAAGATATGTTTCCGACTGGATACGGGCATGATATGGGGAAATCCCTCTAAGTACTTATTTCTGTTCGCTGTGTGCAAGCTGTTAGGCATAATTTTTTGGAGTAAGTGGAGTGATTTCCAGATAATGTTGACTCATGAAAATGATGTTGCTCGCCAGTCATCATTATCATGCCGGCCTACTTGTAGTTTCAAAATATATATCTAGCCTTTTAAATGTCGGACAGTCGTAGAATTACGGTATAGGTCTCCAACCTAACACAGATCTTATTAGGACCTATTGAATCCGGAACTACGAACATCAACCGCTTGGATTGATTGTAAAATTTTGTAGTTCTGTTCATAACATAATATAATGCTAGCGCCTGCGCCTGAAGAAGTTATTTCGGTGCCGCTATATATTTTTGCGGGATCAAAAGTAGCTTATCTCCCCATATTCTTAAATTATTTCCATAACAAATTTAATCAAAATTCGTCCAGTGGTTCAACCATCAAAGCGTAACACACAGAGTTACTTCTGATTTATACTAACTTTTGCTCGCGGCTTCGCCCGCGTGATTGTAGTATTCCGGGATCCATTTTTTCCGACTAAGTCGTAATACTTGGTACGTATCGTTATATTATGACCAATATTACTGTAAAGTTTCATCCAAATCCGTTCAGTAGTTTATTCGTGAAAGAGGAACATACATACATCCATCCTCACAAACTTTCGCATTTATTATTCGATTGCGCAATATAAGAATAACTGCAGTTTACTTTTCTAGGCACGTCAATCGAAACTGACGTGGGCACAATATATTTGCGAAGAACAATTTACATAAATAATTTGGCCGTTATTATTAACAGGTCATGGCGGCGGTTCATTGCAAAGCCAATGAACCGCCCACGTCATTGTGAATGATCGTCAATTTTGGAAATTAGCAAAGTCCCGTATTCACAAATGTTAGCTAAGAACGGAGCAATGCTAATAATAAGCCCATTTTTCAGAACTTTTAACATAACAGCCTTCTCAGTACGTTGGCATAGGGAGATATAATTCTTCAATTGGCTCTTAGATAAACTAAGCTGAACAAACTCAAAGAAAACGATATTTGCAGACATTATGCGCTTGCGCGCGCCATAGGTCCTCATAGTACTGTTTATGAATACACGTGAAAGTATCTAAGTAGAAAATCCAGTTATTCTAGTTTTAATTTTAAAATATTTTATAAAAATAACATCGCTATAAACTGTCTCTTTTGTTTGGTTTATTTAAAAAAAAAAACAACGATAGGACTGGCTTACAGTCCTTTCGGAGTGTAAAGTAATTTTACTGTGAACAATAGAACACGCTTAGCGTAGTTTCGGAGTCATTGTAAAATGTCATTGTGTTCATAGTCATTTCTATTTCTATTTAGCAAAAACGTTTGGTCCAAAAAAAAGCTTTGTACATAAAGAACACAAAGTCGATATTAATTTGCCCGAAAGGCGCAAAAATGTTTCCGAATACACCAAGAGTACCTAATGCCAGCATGATGCTAGAGACGGTTTAACCTATACGGTGTAATACACCGTATCTGAAACCATGATTATCCCGGGTGGGTTAGCCAGGAATCTTCCCACAACTGAACAACCTATTTATTTATTGTTAAGTAGACTTGCAACTAACAGCATATTTGGCACGCTGAATATCGAATATTCGGCGAACTTTTTCGTCAAATAGCCAAATATTCGCCCGGCGCGTGATGCAAGCTATATCAACATGACTGTTTCTTGCTACGACACGTCCAAAAGGAAAACTTAAACTTAGTTTCGGCTTAAATACAAAAAAAACTTATCTTATAATTTTACGTCATAATCTTTCACTTATTTGTACTCATGATATGTAAGTTTGAATATGTTCTACAACATTGATGATTACAATAAAAAAACATTATAATAAAATAAATAAAACTGTTTTAATTTACCAATTAAAATAGGATACACCAACTTCACAAGATATCAAAACCATCTTAATGCAATGTATAAATAAGGTTTAAAAGCTGATGCGCTACACAATCAATACTTAATAAATTATAACTACGTTTATAATTTCCATCAATATTTACTTTCCAATTTGAATTATTAACTTTAATAACCTTGGGTTAAGTTTGACTTTTGAGTGACAAGGTATGTCGTTACCGCCTGTTAGCCACATTCAATCAATTTACGAAACTACTTCGTAACTAATTGTATTTACATGAATCCATCGAGTATTCTACGAAAAACACTACAAATCAATCATCGATATATATGTACCTATTAAGTTCTAGATCTGGTGTTCCGAACACACACAACTTAAGTGTACTGCAATCCGGTATTGGTTGCCATTTTACTTATACTCTATTTAAAGCGCTTTAGCGCTGCATGTTTAAAGTCAAAGTTAGACGACGATTGATGTTTGAGCGCGGCAGGGAACTTTAGTTCTTAAACTCCTATTTTGAACAAATAGTTTACATCGACATTTGTGTCTATAGAATATACGTCAAAGTTATAAATTATACAAAAACTTTATCAGAAGAATGTTTCTCGATTATATATCATTAATTTATTATTGAATAAGGTGAAAATTATATTAATTTTAACTGCCACTAATTAATTAATACACATTTGTATTAATTATAGTGTTTTGTCGAGCATGTTGCATGATTTTTAACGGCAGAGGATGCGAGTCAAAAAATTGTTTCACTGGTAGACGCATAGGTTCGTTAGACTCTGGAACAACCTAGAACTTTATTCCATCTAGACTTTTCCCGAGTAGTCAACGCAGAAATCATTAAATGCCATTTCTGTCTTTACTGTGGTGTGTCGATAATAAAATTATATTATTGTTTTATCAAATACCAGAATTCGTCTGCAGCATCGATTAGGTGAAAATATTTTTCCGAGATAGATAGTAGCCTACAGCACTTAGGAGGGATGCAGATTACTATGAGTGAAATAAAATCAGAATTAGTTTGGCAGTTCCTGCGATTAGCGCGTTTTAACAAATAAGATCTTTGGCTTTATATTATAATAGTATAATAGTATAGGTTAGTATATATTCATAATACTTAATTCAAAAAAATTATATACTCGCATATTATCAAAAACATTAAGAAAATATCGAACAAATTGTTTTTTCTTGTATATTTTTTTTATTCTTAATATTTTGATAGGGTTTCCTAAAGGATAGACCTATCATATACGAAGGTCCATCTGTGTAAGTACCATCTCAATGTCTATATCTGCCGTCAAGCAGCATTGTACTTGTACTGTGCTGTTCCAGTTCGTAGGAGATTTCCTGTATAAATTTACTGAGCATTATAATACCTAATACCGCATGCCTCAGGGTGTCACCGGCAGTTCAATGTAATGCAGTGGATTGTAAGTTTGAAATGCTATATGCATGGTCGTGTTTCATCAGGCGAGCAACTCGTCTCGTCGTCAAATCTTACTTAATATAACAAATACAAATTGTGAAAAAGTTGCGATATTTGTAAGAAGTAGACGCAGCAATCGTTGAACAGATTTGGATGAAATTTGACACACGGATAGACCATGTCCTGGGTGTTATGTTAGCTTATATATTTGTTGAAGCAAATTTGTATCCGGTTATTATTTGTTTTTGTGGGAAATATTAAAATTTTTGATCCGATTTTTAAGTATATGGCATAAAGCTGATGATGCTTCGGATCGCTACAGAATTTAAGGGATTTTTGAAACGAAAGGCTATTCGCGCGAGCGAAGCCGCATACAACAATTAATTTTGTTATAATAAAATGTCACCCAAAATAAGCCTTGCAAACATACTTCCTTTTCTCCTTGTTCCTGATCCTGGAGCGTGGCGGCGTGGTGCCGAGCAGGTCCGCCTCGGCGCCATCGCCCGCGTCCGCTAGCAGCGCCTTCGACGAAGACCGGCTGTGACGAACGATAACGTCCCGGGTGTCGCTGGAACAGAATTATATGAGCTATTTAAATTTTCGGAAGGACAGTACAGAAAGGAAATTCCACCAGCGAAAATCTAGCAAGAATACCAGTTGCATATAATATGAGTCATGACACACATACCATCTTTAACTTTAAGGGGTAGGCAGAGGTGCAATCAGTGCACCCACTATCGCAATGTGTGTTCCATCCCACCTCGTGATAACAGGACGAGACGGAACGAGGGCGAGCCAATCGCTATACAATGCATAACCAGTTCCAACATGGGCAATTAGAGTATTGGGCCAATTTTATATATTGCAATTATTTTGTTATACCAAGCTACTTCTGAACTTTGTACAAATTTTATGTAAAATTTGATGACTCTATATTATTACAATCCGATCTTAAAAAATTGTACGACTGGTGCATAACTAATAAAATGTTTCTTAATCCTGCGAAATGTTATCATATCAAGTTTACATTAAAACGTAATAAAGTGAATACCACCTATAGCATTGCAGAAATCTTTAAATGAAGTATCCTAAGTTCGTGATCTTGTGTGTGGTTGTAGATACTAAGCTGAAATTTACTAATCATATTGATAATATTACTGACCTTGCATATAAATCACTAGGTTTTGTTATAAGAAATGGTAAAGAATTTATAAATCTACTACCCTAATGTTGTATAACAGTTATGTAAGAAGCAGACTGAATACCGTAGGTAAGTGTGGGAGTCCAGTTTATAAAGTTCATTGTGATAGGATTGAGAGAATACAAAAAAATAACAAGACATGTAGCTTATAGGATTTAGGCCACCTAAACATGAAAACTACACTGATAAAATTAAATACATAACTTTGAAAAGACAGACGAGATCAACTTAGTCTTGGTGCTTTTGTATAAAATAGTCAACGGTGATATAGATTGTCCACCTCTTCTCAATAAATTCTCTCTTAATGTACCTACTAAAAATCTCTAGATACCCACGTCCCTTATTTAATTGTAGACGCAAAACAAACCTTGGTAATCACTCGCCTGTCCCTCGCCTATCCAGATTATATAACCGAATTGTAGAAAATCTAATTGTATTGACATATTTAATGACTCTGCTTATCTTCAAAAAGAAAAATATTGAACTCGCTTGTTGAAACCTAAATCTAGTTTTTATTCAGTCTTATATTTAGAGTATATTGCACCTAGTTGCAGCCAATTGTTTACTGGTATAATAATATGTTCATGCTGTGACAGCCTGTAATTAAAACTGCACTGCAGCAATTATTTACTGTAATGTTACAAATAGTTATGTATTGTGTATGTTCTTTTGTTGGTCGTCCAAATAAATAAATAAATGTCTCTACTAAAATATTTAAGGACGAGGTATACCAATTAATCAATCTATGCACGGTAACTTCTTATATTGATTGGCGACGTCATGAAATAACACACAATTACGAATTCCAACTCCATTGTTCTTAACTACGAACACTAAGTATTTGTTTTCGATGCATAAGAAAATTAATTCATCCGTAAAACAGGAAAACTCTTAATACATACATAGTACCATGCCTCTATCCCAAAGCGGTAAGCAGAGACTATGGATTGCCATTTTGTACGATTCTGGCATACTTCTCTTGCTTCCTCCACCTTCATCAATCTTTTCATGCATTTCCGCTGGTTCAGGGTACTTTTAATCTGTTTACTAAAAATGACAGATATCTGACCTTCGAAGGTTCGGTGC
>NC_051135.1:15083652-15107357 GCF_014839805.1 Manduca sexta
AAAGTCTGCAGGTTATGTGGTGTCTGTTACGAGGTCTAGTGCTTGCGCGCACGATACCATACCGTTCTAAGGTCCCGGGTTCGACGCCCAGGTCGGGTAAAATGTATCAGAAGCTTAGTATCAGTCCGGAGACTTGAAGTTTGTACCGGATAAGGCAATAGGCTTGCCCTCTAACAGGCGAAAAGAGGATGCCCAAGTTACACTTCTGCCTACCCAATCGGGAATAAAACTTTTATGTGTGTTTTGTCTATGTTGCTATATATCTACAAATATGTTAAGGTTTAAAAAGCTAATCCATCCCTGTTGTTGAAAGTTAAAAACAAATTGCGCTGCCAGTCAGTAGCCTATGTCCTTTCTAGGTATTAAACTATTTCTATACTAAATTTAACAAAAATCACTTTAGTAATTTTTAAGTTATCGCGTTCAGACGAACAGACGAGGGGTGGGATTTTTTTAAACATTCGTCGTTGTAATAACAATGCAATAAGCTCTCTCTTTATCTCAATAAAGAACCCCAATTTAGGAAATAAAATAAAAAAAAATATCATTATAATCGACACTTTTAAAATAGAATTACGGACAAATGAAGAATAGTTCAAATAAAACTTACAATTCTTTACACCTACACTAGAAGTCTAGGACAGACCGAGTGGATTACATGAGAAACACCACCATCCTGAACGTGCACTAACCACACTGACCATGGAACACTAGTCCACATATCCATTAAACATATTTAGCATAATAAACAAACGAACAAACGAAACCACATACAAAGTTCTTCACACAAAAGTCTTGGACGTTAACGCGCCGGTATTTGACTTATAAGACTCGAAGCAAAGCCATCGAACAATGAAAAATGTTATATTTCAATCACCTACAAGCTAAAGTGGCGTAAACACGAAACTGCGAAAGATCTCTGTTTTTTTAACTCACTAACACTTGCGTACCAATTGGGCATGTATTTAGGGATATTTGAATATTTAAAAGTATTGAGCAGATGGCTGCGGCTAAATAAGTAACGTAGGTGGCACAAGTAACGCAGTGGTTGTGTTGCTAATCTGTAGCGTACATATCCCCGGCGAGCGCTGATTAGTCGGATGTGGTCTGGCGGAGGTTCTAGGAGTGTGTAAAGATGAAGAACAAGTTCAATCCCAGTACAGTCATGTTTCGAAGGTAAGAAATCTATATACTATTATATAAAGCTGAAGAGTTTGTTTGTTTGTTTGTTTGTTTGAAAGCGCTAATCTCAGAAATTACCGGTTCAAACTAAAAAAATCTTTTTGTGTTGGATAGCCCTTTGTTCGTGGAGTGCTATAGGCTATATATCATCACGCTATACCCAATAGGGGCGGAGCAGTAATGGCTAATCTCAGGAACTACCGGTTCGAACTGAAAAATTATTTTGGTGTTGGATAGCATTTTGTTCCTGGAGTGCTATAGGCTATATATCATCACGCTATGACCAATAGGAGCGGAGCAGTAATGAAACATTTTGCAAAAACGGGTAGGGAAATTTATTCGTTTTGAGAGCTTCTGTTGCGTGCGCTGCGTAAACGGTTAAAGTTACACAACAATGATGTATGACGGGATTGTTCCTGTTAGAAAAGATTCTACAAAAATATAATATAAAACAGTCTCCGCTGCATCTGTCTGCCTGAACGTGTTAAACCCGAAACTACCCAACGTATTAGGATAAAATTTTGTATAGAGACAGTTTGAGACCCTGGAAAGAACATAGGCTCCCGAGAAAATATATAGCTTGACTTTTATAACGGAAAACTTTAGCCCGAAAATCTTTATAACGCGGGCGGAGCCGTGGACAAAAGTAGTAAATGATAAAATCATAAGGTAGTGAGCAATTTGTGTTTCATTCTGCCAGTAAATGAAAACAACGTGAATAAAACCTACAGAACAGAGAGATCTCCAAAAGAAATTAGATCAGTATGATAGGGAAAATTCCGTGTTGTTTTATTAAAGAGGTTCTTGCATAAGCATAAAATACGGGACTAAAATTATCACCAAATTGTCTTCAATGAAACAATCGTAAATTAATGTATTAACATGATCTTAAACCTCATACCATTTCGTGTTCCAGTCTCGGAATTCCGTGCAAGATGATACTTTTTCGCAAGGAAAAAAAGTGTTGTCGCCACCACCACTTAGGGGCAGGAGGGGGAATGGGTATATTGTTTTTACCAGTCTACACTCGGGAGTATAGCATCATCAGAGCGAGGGTTTGACCAAGCCTCTGACCCGGTATAAGCCACACCGGCATTTCAAGCAAAACCCGCGATGGCCATTTTCGACGCATACGGGACGGCCCAGGGATATCTTTTTCGTTTGGAACACTGTACAATGACTCATAAATCTAGCTGGAACAAATTATTGTACTGAGTCCCCATATTAATAGTAAACCAAACAATAATCCGCAAATCCACTTTTAAATTTTAACTGAATTATTGCACTGAGATAGCTGCTCTGAACAGTCATATAAATGATAACCCTAGAACGTGATTCGTTAGTATCCCTATATTTACATGTTACTTGCAACCCTGTCAAGTACAACGTGCAATGCCCCAATTAATGTAGTGTAAACAGTTCACAATAATCAGTATTTTTCATTTTCATGTTTAGTCAAACAATGACTCAACGAGAGAAGCGATTCGCTCAATCCGAATTAAATACACCGGACATTGCGCGGCTCGACATTCGTGATAACATTATCAACTCTCTAGATATTTCCTATTAATATCATTATTATCGACCATTTCTGACTAAAACGCTATCATCCAATAAAGATCGTTTTCTATATTATAATTTTTTTTATGGAAATACATCAATTTAATTCGATAAACGATTTAATTTTCATGCAGCTCGAGTTAGATTATTTGTCATTCTGCCCATGTCCCCTTTCCCCGCGTTACTCATGCGCCGTAAAACTACGCAAGGAATGTACGAGGACGTATATGATCGATGGAGGGCTTCAAGTCTTTCCTAACAGAGATCCAGAAATTTCGGTTCCAACAGGCCGGCATAATTGTGTTTGACTGCCGAGGGGTAATCATCTCTCGTCAGTCGACACCCTATTGGACCCCACTCCATTAACCATCAGGTAGGCACACGTTACATATTAAAACGCTAATTTTATCAATAAGAATAGAGTAGACGATATACATTCTCTTGCAATTGTTTACACAAATATGCTTTTAGCCAGAATATTACGATTACAGTAATAATATACGTGTATGCCGGAAACAAAAGAGACAGCCGTTATCAGTGATAAGGGCAGCGATAGCAAGGTCGCCGCCAACGCTGCAGTAGAGATAACTCTCGCCTAATGTTCTGATTCCTAATGTCTGTGAGGGTGTCAAGGTCGAGTTCTAAGAAGGGGCGAGCTTATTTCACTTTATTTCTAGCATCTGGAACACATCCCACCACTGCATGGATGTGTAGTTTTATTTTTATTTAAAAAATATATTACCAGACGAATAAGCCTGGTGGTAGTCGTCACGATTGTCCGTAAACAATGGCACTCCACTGCACTGGTCACCCTGAGACTTGAGGCGTTGAGTCTCATAATCTCCAGTAATTACGCTACAATATTCCTCAAACCGGAACACAGCAGTGTTTGCGCTCTGATACTTAGCGGTGGAAATAGACGTTGCGGTGGTCCTATCACCAGTACTTTAAATTGTTAAGCACTGCGTGTCGCTACATTTTGTTCGTCAGACATTTAGTTTTAAGTCGTAATGCACGGTAATTACACTGGATACTGAGTACTGTGTTTATCAAAACAGACTAAAATAATGTCTGCAAAATTGTGGTCGGCGGCAGGATTAGATAATATTATACATAATATTTAGCTCTGTTTCATGAACTGTGTCATTGTTGGGCACGAGTTTCCTCCTATTAATGAAAGGAATAAGTCCATTGCAGTCACGCTGGCCTAGTGCGGATTGGAAGATTTCACATACCCTCAAAGTGCTTATAGAGAATTTCTCAGATACGCAGATTTCCTCACGGTGTTTTCCTTTACCGTTAAAGCAAGCGATCATTCACAAACAATACACAGACAACTTTAGAAAAGTCAAAGGTTGGGTGTGAACCTGCGGACATTCGTTTCAGCAATCTGTTCCATACCCAATTAGGCTATCGCCGGTTTTAGAACCATAGTTTATATTAAATAATTTTATAACAAAGAGTATTCATAAACTCCATAAACTAAACATATCTAATACATACATTAATTATATTAAAGATCCTTAACTAGAGACACTACAACTTGCAAGTCACGATTAAACGAAATGAACAGTAAATACGCTCTAATACCTGCCAGCATATGCAAGCAGTCACAGACAGACGTATAACACCGCGCATTGAGGGTCAGCAAGTCTCAAATAGAAAGAATTATTAAGTCCACGAAGGCAGACGCTGTTTCTCAAGACATGGGCAAAGCCACTGTCCGCCATGTCAATTTTTCTTTCAACCACGTTTATCAAAGTTAAGGAGCTGAAAATATTAATGGAGAGATCCGCAGTCTAGCGAATACCGAAGCCAGCTCACGAATATAAAAATACCCAGAATTTAATTAGTTTTTACAGAACGCGATGGAATCTGCGAACCGGTAAAACACGATATTTTTTGTTAACGCTTCTCATTAAATAGATCAGTACCGTTATTTCCATTGAATTTGCATTTCGTTTTTAATTTTAAGGCGTATGGTAGTTCTCTTGCCCGCATGAGTATAATTGCTAAGTACTGGGAGTTAGGTACTACAACACCATTTGTTTCTGTTGTTTCAAAATTCACTTAGAACGAGAATGAAGCCAGTCCCTAAGTATAACTAATTATTTGGGGAATTAAAATGTGCAGCCGCCGTCCAGCATTATACACGAGTATATTTACATCTTTTGTACTTGTACTAATAGTTTTTGGTATGCTTATAATTTATTAAACAAATCTACATACTTGGCATTTACTACGAAAGCAACATCTGGCTAGAGGTTATTGAACTCTTAACCTAAATAAAACTATAGGATTCACATGCGTTTTTTTATTATATACGGGGCAAACGAGCATAATGTTAAAGATATGTTTCCGACTGGATACGGACATGATATGGGGAAATCCCTCTAAGTACTTATTTCTGTTCGCTGTGTGCAAGCTGTTAGGCATAATTTTTTGGAGTAAGTGGAGTGATTTCCAGATAATGTTGACTCATGAAAATGATGTTGCTCGCCAGTCATCATTATCATGCCGGCCTACTTGTAGTTTCAAAATATATATCTAGCCTTTTAAATGTCGGACAGTCGTAGAATTACGGTATAGGTCTCCAACCTAACACAGATCTTATTAGGACCTATTGAATCGGAACTACGAACATCAACCGCTTGGATTGATTGTAAAATTTTGTAGTTCTGTTCATAACATAATATAATGCTAGCGCCTGCGCCTGAAGAAGTTATTTCGGTGCCGCTATATATTTTTGCGGGATCAAAAGTAGCTTATCTCCCCATATTCTTAAATTATTTCCATAACAAATTTAATCAAAATTCGTCCAGTGGTTCAACCATCAAAAAAAAAAAGCGTAACACACAGAGTTGCTTCTGATTTATACTAACTTTTGCTCGCGGCTTCGCCCGCGTGATTGTAGTATTCCGGGATCCATTTTTTCCGACTAAGTCGTAATACTTGGTACGTATCGTTATATTATGACCAATATTACTGTAAAGTTTCATCCAAATCCGTTCAGTAGTTTATTCGTGAAAGAGGAACATACATACATCCATCCTCACAAACTTTCGCATTTATTATTCGATTGCGCAATATAAGAATAACTGCAGTTTACTTTTCTAGGCACGTCAATCGAAACTGACGTGGGCACAATATATTTGCGAAGAACAATTTACATAAATAATTTGGCCGTTATTATTAACAAGGTCATGGCGGCGGTTCATTGCAAAGCCAATGAACCGCCCACGTCATTGTGAATGATCGTCAATTTTGGAAATTAGCAAAGTCCCGTATTCACAAATGTTAGCTAAGAACGGAGCAATGCTAATAATAAGCCCATTTTTCAGAACTTTTAACATAACAGCCTTCTCAGTACGTTGGCATAGGAAGATATAATTCTTGAATTGGCTCTTAGATAAACTAAGCTGAACAAACTCAAAGAAAACGATATTTGCAGACATTATGCGCTTGCGCGCGCCATAGGTCCTCATAGTACTGTTTATGAATACACGTGAAAGTATCTAAGTAGAAAATCCAGTTATTCTAGTTTTAATTTTAAAATATTTTATAAAATAACATCGCTATAAACTGTCTCTTTTGTTTGGTTTATTTAAAAAAAAAAACAACGATAGGACTGGCTTACAGTCCTTTCGGAGTGTAAAGTAATTTTACTGTGAACAATAGAACACGCTTAGCGTAGTTTCGGAGTCATTGTAAAATGTCATTGTGTTCATAGTCATTTCTATTTCTATTTAGCAAAAACGTTTGGTCCAAAAAAAAGCTTTGTACATAAAGAACACAAAGTCGATATTAATTTGCCCGAAAGGCGCAAAAATGTTTCCGAATACACCAAGAGTACCTAATGCCAGCATGATGCTAGAGACGGTTTAACCTATACGGTGTAATACACCGTATTTGAAACCATGATTATCCCGGGTGGGTTAGCCAGGAATCTTCCCACAACTGAACAACCTATTTATTTATTGTTAAGTAGACTTGCAACTAACAGCATATTTGGCACGCTGAATATCGAATATTCGGCGAACTTTTTCGTCAAATAGCCAAATATTCGCCCGGCGCGTGATGCAAGCTATATCAACATGACTGTTTCTTGCTACGACACGTCCAAAGGAAAACTTAAACTTAGTTTCGGCTTAAATACAAAAAACTTATCTTATAATTTTACGTCATAATCTTTCCTTATTTGTACTCATGATATGTAAGTTTGAATATGTTCTACAACATTGATGATTACAATAAAAAAACATTATAATAAAATAAATAAAACTGTTTTAATTTACCAATTAAAATAGGATACACCAACTTCACAAGATATCAAAACCATCTTAATGCAATGTATAAATAAGGTTTAAAAGCTGATGCGCTACACAATCAATACTTAATAAATTATAAAGCTACGTTTATAATTTCCATCAATATTTACTTTCCAATTTGAATTATTAACTTTAATAACCTTGGGTTAAGTTTGACTTTTGAGTGACAAGGTATGTCGTTACCGCCTGTTAGCCACATTCAATCAATTTACGAAACTACTTCGTAACTAATTGTATTTACATGAATCCATCGAGTATTCTACGAAAAACACTACAAATCAATCATCGATATATATGTACCTATTAAGTTCTAGATCTGGTGTTCCGAACACACACAACTTAAGTGTACTGCAATCCGGTATTGGTTGCCATTTTACTTATACTCTATTTAAAGCGCTTTAGCGCTGCATGTTTAAAGTCAAAGTTAGACGACGATTGATGTTTGAGCGCGGCAGGGAACTTTAGTTCTTAAACTCTATTTTGAACAAATAGTTTACATCGACATTTGTGTCTATAGAATATACGTCAAAGTTATAAATTATACAAAAACTTTATCAGAAGAATGTTTCTCGATTATATATCATTAATTTATTATTGAATAAGGTGAAAATTATATTAATTTTAACTGCCACTAATTAATTAATACACATTTGTATTAATTATAGTGTTTTGTCGAGCATGTTGCATGATTTTTAACGGCAGAGGATGCGAGTCAAAAAATTGTTTCACTGGTAGACGCATAGGTTCGTTAGACTCTGGAACAACCTAGAACTTTATTCCATCTAGACTTTTCCCGAGTAGTCAACGCAGAAATCATTAAATGCCATTTCTGTCTTTACTGTGGTGTGTCGATAATAAAATTATATTATTGTTTTATCAAATACCAGAATTCGTCTGCAGCATCGATTAGGTGAAAATATTTTTCCGAGATAGATAGTAGCCTACAGCACTTAGGAGGGATGCAGATTACTATGAGTGAAATAAAATCAGAATTAGTTTGGCAGTTCCTGCGATTAGCGCGTTTTAACAAATAAGATCTTTGGCTTTATATAGTATAATATATAGGTTAGTATATATTCATATATACGAAGGTCCATCTGTGTAAGTACCATCTCAATGTCTATATCTGCCGTCAAGCAGCATTGTACTTGTACTGTGCTGTTCCAGTTCGTAGGAGATTTCCTGTATAAATTTACTGAGCATTATAATACCTAATACCGCATGCCTCCGGGTGTCACCGGCAGTTCAATGTAATGCAGTGGATTGTAAGTTTGAAATGCTATATGCATGGTCGTATTTCATCAGGCGAGCAACTCGTCTCGTCGTCAAATCTTACTTAATATAACAAATACAAATTGTGAAAAAGTTGCGATATTTGTAAGAAGTAGACGCAGCAATCGTTGAACAGATTTGGATGAAATTTGACACACGGATAGACCATGTCCTGGGTGTTATGTTAGCTTATATATTTGTTGAAGCAAATTTGTATCCGGTTATTATTTGTTATTGTGGGAAATATTAAAATTTTTGATCCGAATTTTAAGTATATGGCATAAAGCTGATGATGCTTCGGATAGATACAGAATTTAAGGGATTTTTGAAACGAAAGGCTATTCGCGCGAGCGAAGCCGCATACAACAATTAATTTTTGTTATATTCAAATGTCACCCAAAATAAGCCTTGCAAACATACTTCCTTTTCTCCTTGTTCCTGATCCTGGAGCGTGGCGGCGTGGTGCCGAGCAGGTCCGCCTCGGCGCCATCGCCCGCGTCCGCTAGCAGCGCCTTCGACGAAGACCGGCTGTGACGAACGATAACGTCCCGGGTGTCGCTGGAACAGAATTATATGAGCTATTTAAATTTTCGAAGACAGTACAGAAAGGAAATTCCACCAGCGAAAATCTAGCAAGAATACCAGTTGCATATAATATGAGTCATGACACACATACCATCTTTAACTTTAAGGGGTAGGCAGAGGTGCAATCAGTGCACCCACTATCGCAATGTGTGTTCCATCCCACCTCGTGATAACAGGACGAGACGGAACGAGGGCGAGCCAATCGCTATACAATGCATAACCAGTTCCAACATGGGCAATTAGAGTATTGGGCCAATTTTATATATTGCAATTATTTTGTTATACCAAGCTACTTCTGAACTTTGTACAAATTTTATGTAAAATTTGATGACTCTATATTATTACAATCCGATCTTAAAAAATTGTACGACTGGTGCATAACTAATAAAATGTTTCTTAATCCTGCGAAATGTTATCATATCAAGTTTACATTAAAACGTAATAAAGTGAATACCACCTATAGCATTGCTGGTGAAATCTTAAATGAAGTATCCCAAGTTCGTGATCTTGGTGTGGTTGTAGATACTAAGCTGAAATTTACTAATCATATTGATAATATTACTGACCTTGCCTATAAATCACTAGGTTTTGTTATATAGAAATGGTAAAGAATTTAAGAATAAATCTACTACCCTAATGTTGTATAACAGTTATGTAAGAAGCAGACTGGAATACTGTAGTGGGGTGTGGAGTCCAGTTTATAAAGTTCATTGTGATAGGATTGAGAGAATACAAAAAAAAATATTAAGACATGTAGCTTATAGATTTAGGCCACCTAAACATGTGAAAACTTACACTGATAAAATTAAATACATAACTTTGAAAGACAGACGAGATCAACTTAGTCTTGGTGCTTTTGTATAAAATAGTCAACGGTGATATAGATTGTCCACCTCTTCTCAATAAATTCTCTCTTAATGTACCTACTAAAATCTCTAGATACCCACGTCCCTTATTTAATTGTAGATTCAGCAAAACAAACCTTGGTAATCACTCGCCTGTCCCTCGCCTATCCAGATTATATAACCGAATTGTAGAAAATCTAATTGTATTGACATATTTAATGACTCGCTTTCTATCTTCAAAAAGAAAATATTGAACTCGCTTGTTGAAACCTAAATCTAGTTTTATATTCAGTCTTATATTTAGAGTATATTGCACTTATGGTGCAGCCAATTGTTTACTGGTATGTAATAATATGTTCATGCTGTGACAGCCTGTAATTAAAACTGCACTGCAGCAATTATTTACTGTAATGTTACAAATAGTTATGTATTGTGTATGTTTTGTTGGTCGTCCAAATAAATAAATAAATGTCTCTACTAAAATATTTAAGGACGAGGTATAACAATTAACTAATCTATGCACGGTAACTTATATTGATTGGCGACGTCATGAAATAACACATTAGAATTCGAGTGGTGTGAATTCCAACTCCATTGTTCTTAACTACGAACACTAAGTATTTGTTTTCGATGCATAAGAAAATTAATTCATCCGTAAAACAGGAAAACTCTTAATACATACATAGTACCATGCCTCTATCCCAAAGCGGTGTGAGAGACTATGGATTGCCATTTTGTACGATTCTGGCATACTTCTCCTTGCTTCCTCCACCTTCATCAATCTTTTCATGCATTTCCGCTGGTTCAGGGTACTTTTAATCTGTTTACTAAAAATGACAGATATCTGACCTTCGAAGGTTCGGTGCCGTCGACCCCTACCGGCTCTTCTATCCACATTTGCCTTATATATCCTCTTTGTCAGTCTCCTATCATCCATCCTCTTCAAATGCCCAAACCACTTTACCACCCTTCTCAATCTTAGTAACTATATCCTCTGTTATGCCACACATGTCCATCACGGTAATATTATTCTCAATTCATACATGTATAATTATGTTATTTAAGTATGTTAACATTGTTGCCAGTCACGTGTTTATTTATGCTAATAATAATTTACCCAAACACAACGAACCAAACACCAAGGTCGCACAATTATACACATCGAAGTAAATTATTGTAAACCAGTAGTGACAAGTCATTAATTTATTTCGCTAATACGATGGACGTTGTGATTTTCAAAAAAAGGAGAATTTAACAAAAAAGGCATCTTATTAATTCCCACTAATCCTCCCATTGGCTAAAAGCGAGTTATACTATCTGGAAGGGACTTCAAAGATTCCTTACTCACATTTCCCACTTGGATTTTTTCAAAACTATTTGCTCGTGTCTGGGTACCCAGCGTAGACATCCACATTTTGTGATAAAAATTAGGTTTGGTGACTTAATAATTAAAAAAAATGGTTTGCCGTAAGTAAATGTTGCTGCACAAATCCAAGTCAACCCATTCATGCCATAGACAATGCTAGGCGAACATTTGATTTACTACATTCAAGAAGTGGATTTACGATAAATACCGCTGCGTACTAACCGAGATAATGTTTGAGTTTAGATATACGTACATAACACCTTTGGAAATCTCAAACAATGAACCGGCAAAAAACATCAAATTGATATAATAGTTATTTTTCTTTACGTCAAAACGTCTCATCGGCTATAATCAACCATAAAATCTTTTAAAATATTCTTGTTCTGGGTAATCCCCTTTCTGAGGTTATTTCTTCAAACTGTATATTACGCCTTACCTCTTTGGTCTGAATATAAGAGTCTTGGGCCGAGAAGTCCTGACTTTGAATCTTGAGTCCTTCAACACTTTCCATCCAGGGGTCTTTAACACGAATTTGTAGTTACTGATGCCCTTAGACAGGGTTAATATCAAACACGTGGACAGCCAGTCCAAAAAAACTCAATCACAAGGTATGGTAACGATCTAGGTTATGTTCAAGTAATGATGCGAATAATTTGGGTTCATAATGCAATAGGGCAGCCGAAAGTAGAATATTCCGTTTTGAAACAATACATCTACTAAATTTCATTTGAGTGTAATAAGACTATAACTTACTCTCCTCGCTGTTCATCACTAAAAGCACCTTTATCCACCCCATAATGGATAAAGGCGTGATTATATCAACATAATACTGATATTACGGGCGCATGCAACGCGATATTCGCTCGGTCAGGGTACAACCACATGCGCTTACCAAGACCTGTTCTATGTAAACAAGTTTCGTCCTTGGTCGCGGTTACACGATGACCCAACGTGTTGGGGATCATTAACTCGGTAACTAAACTGTATTATGTTTCATCGGAACTTGCTCAACTGCGATATGTTTTACAAATATGCAAGATTAGGGGTTCTATTTTTGAGTTAACCGACATGATTTTGTTCCCAGGGCGAGCGAACAAAATTAGAGAGAATAAATTTCAAAAAGAATTTGCACCATAAATATATGGCGATAGACTACCCTCTTGTATCATAGGAAATATATAGGAAATATGCTCGACGATCCGGTGTACGTGTTGTCCTTTAGCTAATCTTCTCGAACATAAATGTGCAGATTATTAGACTTAGATGCAACTGCGAATAACTCGCACTATGACATCATGAAAAAACCTCAGCGAAGTAGCAAATTATTTGCATATCTGCCTGCCATTTTGGAGATGTAGGTGTTATAACATTGTTTCGATTACTCATATTTCGCGAGTTGTGGAGTTACGTAATCACATCAGAAGAACACGGCAAATTTTGCTTGGCAACACTCTCTATACACCGGAATTCACTTTCACTTTCCGTATGTCTAGACCGATGCGACCTTGGATACGATATATATACACGAGAAGTTTTTAAACGTGGTGACAATGTGACTCAAACTCGATCCAGTCGGAAACAGTATACTTTTACATACAAATGTTAAACGTTGAAGATACAGAGAGAGCTCGTTTCAAATCACGCGTGTAAGGAAAGTGAAAAGCATAGGCCCTTACACTTCCGGTGGAAAAGTCTGGACTAGGCTAGATGTTGGGAGTTCACTAACCTAGAAAACATTCCGTTTGGTCTACTTTCACCACCGGGATTTCTAGACTGCTACGAATAAGGAAACATTAAAAAATATGCTAAAAGCTACATTTTCTAGGTCATTCCCTCTTAAAAACCAGATTGTCGAATCAACTTTCATCTCCGTCACTAGCGTCCGATAGTTACTTTTTGCACCAAAATAACCTATCTTGATTTGTTGGTTCTTGAAATTAAGCTTCCCTATCCCCAGAGGCGGCTCTAGCTCATGTGCCGCCCGTGTGCAATCAATTCCTTCGCGCCCTTTAGGAGACAATGTAATCTTTAATTTTGATAATATTAAATCAAAAGTTATTGAGTAAAGTAAAGAAGCCGCTCGCCGGCCTTAGCCCGGGCGCAGGTTGTTTGAGGGCGCCAGTGTCGCAAGCGACGCATGTGTCTTTGAAGGTGTCGTGTCTGGGGCCCAATCACACTGCGCCCGTGTGCAGCGCACATCCTGCACAATAGGTAAAACCGCCTCTGCCTATCCTTTTTATAATTGACCAGGTCAATGCCGGGCAGTCTATATCACTGTTCCGTTCAATCAACTTTCACCCTACGGCACAGATTAAATTTCTAGGCAGACGGACCTCCGTGACCTTTAACAAAGAGCTTATTTTTCCTCAACGGCAGACTACGCGTCAATACATCCATACTAAACATTCATGGACGTCTTTGTACACTTATTGAGTGAATCACTTGCTTCATTATTTTTTCTTTATTAAATAGTTATGTGGAATGTAATCCACTCGTTATAATATTAGGGCCTTGTAGCGGAATGTATAGAAGCAATTAGGCAGGCCGGCACAACTGTGCCGACAATCGTGAGATACACCTCTCGCTAATCGATATTTTTCTTGGACTGCACTGCACTTACTAATTTCCGTTAGGTACGGTGAAGTCAAATTAAATAGATATCGATATTTTGTCATTTTATATTTTTTCTATTGACAGTTCGTGGAGCTGAGGGAGTTTCTTACGCAGTTTCTTCATCACAGCGATAACACACTCCGAAACGGTGGCGGATTAATGAACATTTATAGAGCTTTGAAAGAAAAGACTATTAACTAAAAATAATAATAATTTTAATGGCCGAAGGTATTGATACAATAAATACCTACACATACGAAAATACAGCTTCGAACATTAATAACAGTGAGACGGTTCATAATGTATTCTTATGTTTATGCGAAGGTTAGACATTAAAATTAATCAATATTTTTGGATTTTATCACGGTTAAAATCCGAAAAATAATATAATTTTAATTTTATTGAGATGGTTCATCGAATTAGTATCATGTAGCAATTTATAATAAAAATAACATTTCATGCAGACTATATTATAGAGAAGATAATGAGTTTTATTTATCCACAGTTTATTTGTGGATAAAACTCATTATCTTCTCGGGGATTTTGGTATGAATTGCTAGTGGGTAGCGTTCTATTGAATGTAATTGCAGAAATCTGCATTAACAAGTGCTTCTTATGTTACAGAGTCTCTTTAAGTCATCAAAAGTCTGAAATAAACAGATTTAATCTGATTAAGACCGGTTTTGGATTGTTTTTGCAAATTTTATTGCGTTTTTTATTTGAAAATTTTTTTGTCAAAAAGAAAACACAGTAAAATTACTAGTGTTTCAAAAATATTGATGGGGCCTACAATCATAAATAAAAAGACCTTTAGCTAATGCGAGTACATAACATTGAGTACATTAAGGAGGTATTTAAAAGAGTGTTTCGGCGTGAAGTATTTTGAAGCCGGGATAAATACAGAGTATTATCTAATAATCCAAATAGACGACCGCGGTTCAGTGTTTTGCAGGACATTATGATTCGATATTCCACGGGATTGCAACTTGTTATGCGGTTCGGACGTAAAAAAAGTCGCAGCACTCGGATAGATAATGCCAGCTCTGGATGGCACACTACCGGCACATTATATTTTTTTTTAAATGACACGTTCGCCAATGTAGTTTCGCCATCCTTGTTATAGGCATTGCGTCGACTGAGTGGTGAAGCTCGACTAATCTCTGGGAAGGAGCACTAGTAACTAGTCAAAACTCTGATACCGTGATTTTAAAAAAATATCATACAGACAGAATATTGCAAATTTCATCATAATTCATAACAAGAGACTTTCGGCTGTCGTTATGTATGCACATCGCCGTGGCAATGAATCATATTGTAATGATAGCATTGATAACCGCGGGCCGACAGCCGTATCGCATTATAGACCGTTCAGTGCTGTTTATAAAGTTCTTATCATAATGAAGCGATGTCGAGTGGCAAGATAATTTCGCTTAGCATTATCCGTGAAGAGATTAACTTACTGACCCGATGGTTAATGGTTGTGATCAGAATAACTCTCAAGTGCTAGTCTGTGACGTTCTATGGAGTGAATGGACTACCTTGATTGTTGTATAGTTAATTGGCTGGTAAATGATATTTGCGAGATGCAGACCCCTTTTGACAAGACCATTTGGAAATCTTTAGAGAGCCCTAAGTTTTGCGGTTGACTTATAATTCTCTGGTATGCCAGATTCCTACTGGATAGGTACTTCTTATGGTCAATGTCCGCAGCGGATTTCTGCTGCCAAGCAGCACTGTGCAAACACTATCCAATTGCGGCATAAGTGTCATTTTATGCAGTGAGTGCTAGGCATTATGAGGCTTAATATCTAGTGACTTAGGATGAAGACCATACAGTGATATATAGGGCCTCGTAATTCAACGTTCGAATGGTGTTGCACTGTTAATATCCAGTCATGACTGTTAAGATCAGGCGAACGGCTTGACTTAAAAAATTACTCAGTCGTAGCTTGGGGTCTACGGCGGAAGTTGGCGGCGTGATACCCCCGGGCCTCCTAAAGCACGTAAAGCCGTTGGTTTTGCACCTGATCCCTTTGCAGTCTGAAGTTACAGAGTGCACCCGTGTATTGCGTACACACATGTGCATTATATCTCCTGCGTATTTAGCTGATCTCCGTTGATATCAGCCCCCATAACCGAAATTCGGCTAGGATGGATTAAAGCAATTTAGAGATAAAAAAAATTACAGCTTAAATAACAAATAAGAGGCGAAGGAAGCATTGGAACTGTGTCATTACTCATTATCGTAGTTATATGTTTTATTTTCGACATTATGAGTCATTCGTAAAAGTTGTTTCTTTGGAGTTACTAATTATTAGTCATCAACAAACAACAACATAAATAAACAAACGACTTAACAACAATTGAATTATTACATTGAAATCAAATGGATGTTATCCGTTGATTTCTTCAATCAAAATTATATTAATGACTAGCTTCCGCTCGCAGCTTCGCCCGCGTGGATTTCAGACTTCAAAAATTGAGGAGGTGCTCAATTTGTCGGGATGTTTTTTTAATGTATGGTGGTATGCAGGTGGTCCGATTGTCCGGTCAGGGTCTGATGATGGGATCCTGGTGAAATCGAAGGAAGCTTATAGCATGATTCAGTATTTACGCGTGATGGCTTATTATTAGCGTATTTCATGTATAACTTTGGTGTTTCTATACCGATTTCTATGATTCTTTTTTATGGAATATTTAATAATGTTAACTTTTTAATTAAGGATGACTGAGAGTGTTATAAACGTAAGAGTAGACAAATATAATGAGAAAGCTTCGAACTGCTAAGCTATCGGGAGTTACACGTGTTATTTTGAGTCAACCATAAAAGATAGACATATGCTGTCGTGGGATATTTTTTACATAATTTTAAGGAGAACATTTCCGTCATACATGATTTCTGCGTAGTTTTAACCATTAAGGTTGCACACGCGACGGAAGCTTAAAAATGGAGTAACTTCTCCCGTTTTCCCAACATTTCCCTTCACTGCTCTGCTCCTATTAATTGTAGCGTGATGAAAAGTATACTATAACCAGCACAGGAGTATGACAAATAATTGTACCAAGTTTCGTTAAAATCCGTCGAGTAGTTTTTGTTTCTATAACGGTTATACAGACAGACAGACAGACAGACAGACAGACAAAAATTTTACTAATTGCATTTTTGGCATCAGTATCGATCCCTAATCACCCCCTGATAGTTATTTTGGAAATATATTTCATGTACATAATTGACCTCTCTACAGATTTATTATAAGTATAGATAGATAGATTAGAAAAACTGACTGTTTTGGTGGCGTAGTTGTATTGCATACGCGGTACGGCACCGCTCTGAGATCCTTGGTTCGAATCGCGGATCGGGCGAAGTGATAGCGGGTTTCACTGCTCATTATCAGCCGGAATTTGTGCCCGATTTGGCGATAGGCTTATCCCCTATTACATTATGGGACAGAACACACTTAGTGAAAAGTGGTTGCACCTCTGCATACCTCTTTGGGGATAAATGGGTGATGTGTGTATAGTATAGCTGTATTTAAATAATGTTATAATATTGTTACAAATGACATGTACCTCAATGATAATAATATTATAATACTTCATATCATGACAATGACTACTTTAATTCTCAACAACAAATAGACACACAATAGTTTAACAAAGAATACATACATAACATCCCTATTGGGTATTGACACCAAGTTAACAAGTTCCAACATGTTAAATATTGCAATAAATTGATAAGGTTTATCTAAATAAAGTGGTATTAAAGTTGCAAACAATGAAAATGTGAAATAGATTTTATTATGTATATCCATGTGCTGTGGGATAGATTCTAAAGCATACATTTATCAGTAAGGTCAGGCTCTCTATTCTGTTTACGGGGGCATGTATGTCTTTGCAATTACGGACAATCCAATCGAAGAGCAGCTTTGATAACCATATAAGTGAATAGAGGATTTTTTGATTCTCTTACATGTATGGCTTTCAAAGCTGTTCTTTGATTAGAATGCCTGTAATTTCAAAAAGACATATTGGCCTCCGTTGACAGAATAAGAATAGAAAAGTATCTCTGGGTAGGTTAAACGGCTTTGCCATATCTGCAACTAAACAGCAATGTGCAAACACTGTTGTTTTAGTATGTATTGCATTATAGCTAGTGTAGTTGCGTACTACTGATACTTTAAAGGCAATCATATCTAAGTGACACTCAGTAAACTTTTAAGTAAAGTAATTTAAAGTTATGAATAAAAAAAGAACATAATGTGTATACTATGTACTTTATAAAATTGTCTAAAATTTTTGTAGTGATAACCTAAATCAAGCTATGCGGAAAAGTCTGACAATTGCAATTATGTACTACAAAACTCATTTTTAGTTTCTATTTTTTGCTGATATGATATTTCAAGCATCTATAAGATATTAAAACTATTATGAGCATATTGTGATAGATACTTTATTACTCAATGTTTATGTGGTGTTGCTATCCATGAAGGAAAATCAACTAAGTTCTACCACAATCCATTTATTTTATAAAAATTAAATAAATTTCTAGAAAACTTGTTATACTATTGTTTGCTAATACTGCAAATATATTTTATTTGGACTTTGAACTATAAATACTGATATCACAAGAACACACATTTAACAATACAAACATAGGTTTAAATGTAACATTTTTACATATTATAAAACTAAGTCACTTGTCATATGTTTGTCTAAACCTTTTTCCTGCCCATTTGGGATTAATGGTGTAAGTGTGTTTTTATTTAACAAATTAGTTTAGGATATTTCTATCCATAAAAGTCATTTTAACTGTGATCATTCTAAAATATTACAATATTCTTCAAATTCACTATGATTTAACATGGAAGAATTGTTACAAAAGCGGAAAGTCTGAATACTTTGGTGGTACAATGGTATTTCCAATTGGAAACTCCAGTCTTTACGCAAACATTTAAGTCAGTGATAATGTAAATACATTAAAAAAACAATTTTCGACAAGATTAAAAAATATATTTGAAATTATATTTTTAATCATTTTTATATGTTACTAGCATATCATTTTACTCTTTTGAGACATAATCAATTATGACCTTTAACCTTTAACCTCATTTCCACAATCAACTAAACTTTTAATTACCAAATATTGTACAACATTAACTATAAATTCTTTATTCAAAATTTGAAAATATATTCAAATATTTTGTGAAGGGTTTATCTTCAAGACCCTGTTTCGTTAAACTTGTTATCACTATTAAGAAGAATCGGCACAAAACCCCCTCAGCAATATGGACACTTGGTAATCTAATTAAAACGCTCTTTATAAGGCGTAGTTTAGATAGTGCGGGTTATCTACCATACAATAGATCATAAAAACTTCACAAATACCAAATTATTTCCGACAAAATGTTTTCAATAATTCCTGTTCAAGTCATTAAACCTCGTCATATCATAGTTCGTTCTTTAGGACTTAAAAATTCCGAGAAAGATCAGATAAGTAATGGGACCGGTCATCAACCGATAGTGAAGAATCGCATAACCTTAGCACGTCCAGTTACTCACATGTCATCAGAACTATCTTCTGAGTCGTACATTGCCGGAATCCGCGTCTTCTTCCTCAAATTAACACCGTCCATTATCAAAAACGGAACGGCAAAGAATTCGAAACGTAGCTGCCCCCGACACTACCACATCACTATTGTCAGTCACATAATAAATAAACATATTTAATCACCGGCAACTAGGTATTTAAAGAAACACTTTGTTGTAATAACCATTTTTACTACAAAATTATTGTAAAAACACTAGTTTTAAATGGGAAGTCACGAAACAACACGCACGTATGCCTCCCCTACGTACTTTTTTGAAGTGAATGAAAATTCAAAAAATGAACGATGACGAATCAATGACATCTGACAGTGACAGTGCGTCATTAGATTATTGACATTGACATATGTAATCGTTCAGAAATTATAGTTGATACGTATGATATAAAAAAATATTTTTCGGGACGAGAGCGAAGAATTCAAACAAAAACAATCTTTTATATACTTGTTTTTATATGAGATAAAACAATTTAATTTCTTTAAATATAAATTATCCAGTAAAATATAAGGGCCAAACGTAGTTAGGAGCGTCGTATTTGTATCCAGGAAGCCACGGCCAGTAATATTGGGGTTGTGTTGCAGTTGTAGTAATGTCTTCGGATGTATCATATTTTTTATAATTTCTAAACAACCGTCCAGCTACCGTGGTATGCACAAGTATTTGAATTAGCAAAAGACACTTTACTAACGTCATTTTGTAAAATGACTGTTTCCATCGACGCTGAAAAAGAAAATTTACTTGCTTAAATATAGCTCTATTATTTTATTCCGTTTATAAAGATCTAGTATAACATTCAATTGAGATATAATTTTTTTTTTATAAATTTGTCATCACCCCAGAATGAATTTTAACTTGCGTCTGGTGTTAGGTGAAGCTCAAGGAAAATATCCACCGACAAATAATAATAAGTAGAGGTAAGGAGGTCTGGCTACCTAACTAACCTAACTAAAAAAATGTTAAGCAGGTGGTTTAATTATTGAATGGATTGACCACAAAACCGTATTTGAAATACTAATATATTTTCGACCTCATAGCGCTGTTAGCTACCTATTAGTCACTTATTCATTTCAATATGTTCAAAATCATTTCTATGTATTGGATTATTTTTTAAAAAGAGCAAAGAAATTACTATATTATTATTACTTGTAATAGTTATTAAGTAGCTTTACAATTACTCACTTGCCCGCTGGCTAAATTATCGACATCTGCGGGAGATATTATTTTTTTTGGTAAATACCTAGGTGACTACTTAAGTATGACAAAAAATACATATACATAAATAATTTCAATATATTTATTATCAAAATCATATACTTAGTTATTATCAGAATTTATAATAAAAAATAAATTAATCATCACGGCTTCGCTTTTTAGCGCGTCGTAACCTATGTTTCACTTCTTCCAACAATTCCCCACTCTCCTCATGACTTCCAATCAAATTCTTCTTTTTTCCAATTTCGAGCCAGTCCTTTGCTCTTTCCTTTTTTATTTTTTTCTGGTATACCACATACCCATCCTTAGTGACATAAGAAACAACTGGAGTAAGAACTTGTCGCCTGCCTTTCCTCGGCCTTCTCTTAGCTCGGAAGTCGAAATCATTTGACCCTGAATCTGATGCCTCGCTATCTGATGTTGAATCTTCGTAATGCCTTTTTGGAACTCGTCGTTTCTTCTTCATGTATTTGGTCGGTGATTTTTCATTCTTGGAGTAGTATGGCATTACTACCATGGGAATTCTTGGTTGCTGCATCGACAACGGCATCGGCATTGGCATTGGTAGTTGTTGCGGTGAAGGGGGTAACGGCATGGGCGGCAATGGAGGCATTGGGGGCATGGGTGCGCCATCAGGCGTTTGTGGTGGAAATGGGAAAGGTAAGCCGGGCGGCGGCATGAATTGGGCAGCTGTATTTAGTATCAAAGATAAGGTCAGTAAACCACACAGCCACGATCGGACAGCCATCTGAAATAAAGTTTTAGTTAATGAACAGGGTTCACCAAAGTTTTATTTTTTATCATATGAATTTATTAATTTAACAAAAGTTTTAAAATTTAACAGTTACCTAAGGGTATGGAGATACAACTTACTTGTGCCAAGGTCAAACTCAGAGATATTTAGTGCACACTACCGGACAAAAAACTGAGTCCAATGCAACTCATGTCATATTCCCTTACCGCGGTAATATTACGATAAAAATAAAGAAAAGAGGTAAGGAACAAAACACCCAGGCTATTAGGTCTAATATAATTTACCTTTAATTTGATTTAAAGTTTTTCAGGGCATCACCAGTGTTTCTAGTTGGGAATATCCACCTAAACTGTGAAAGAATTTGGTTTCAAGCCATTATATAGTTTCAGATTTTAAAGTACAATAGATTTGCATGTGTTACCTAACGTTGGCTATTTGTGTTAGATTTTGGTCGATTCATTCAAAGATTTAAAAAATTCTTTAATTATTTGCCTGCTTACAGTATGCTTTTATATTTCTTATGTAGTTTTGCAATAAGGTACTTATTTTATATATCTTTTGATTCTGAAGAAAATTTTAATAGCTCATTCTATAGGTAAAATGGATTTCTTTTAAATATATATAGTCTGATTATAAATGGCACCTATCATATCCACAAATGAAGAAACATACTTGCTGATATTTAATTTATAATCACAGCCATAAATCTACAATACTTTGTAAAGCCTTTATAGGAGAGTTAAGTATAATAATTTCTCAAATTGTGCTAAAATTCGGAATTTACCTATATTTCGAAGCGATATTATGGGGAATTTACTAAAATTATCAACGACGAATTTGCAAAGACATTATCGGAAGGGGTTTCCCAAAGCGGAAACAGAGAAGGTCACGGGAGGTCAGAGTAATTAATTAACCGTTTATTTTTGTTATAAATATCTTTCCACTAACTAAAACATTTTTTTATGACTCATAGTCTAAAATCTAAATGACATGAACATAATGTGTTACCTGATCAAGACACCACCCAGAGTTCCTTAGGATCATCCATAAATTACGACTCTTATCATTGTGGTCTCACAATCTTAACTCTGCTACTTAGCAACAGTAATGAACAAAACAGTGCTATGTATCTAAACAATTGAATAAAAACCTACGGAAGCCATTTTCTCAATAATAGTCAAATAGCCCATCAGTGTATATTATTTATTTTTATTATAGTAGTAGAGGCTAACATGTAAGGATATAACAAATCTAATGGACGACATGAACTACCTAACAGTAATTGATCCCTGACTATAAAGTTATGAGTATGATAATGAAGTTTTTAAATCCCAGATAACGACTAACCTTTGATAAACTAATATCTCCCAGTCCTTTCATACGGTGATATGCTTACCTTAAGTTTTCTGTCTACCTCTCGATACACAAATAAGGCGTTATAGACCAGCCGTATCTCGTAACAGCGCAAGTGGCTTTCAATACCTATTGTCGAAGATTGCATAAAACCTTCATTGTGGACGTTAGTATGAATGTTTTCTTTTGAACATCTGGCTGAAATTACAAAAGAAACCGAAGTTCTGCTAGAAACGCATTTAGTAGTTGAAGCCGCTTCTGGCAGCTAATGGAACAGAGTAAGTTTAATTACAAAAAAATAAAGCAATTTTTTACCTTTAATAAAATTTACATTCTTTTAATGGTATAATGGTGATATTTGTTAGAAATGACACCGTTAAAATGTTTTCAATGTTTCTGCAAATATAAGATAAGAACAAAATTATCAAAAAAGTTAAGTAATTACTGTATTTATTTTTCAGGTAAAAATGTATATGTTAAGATGGTACTTTATCATAATAAGTACCACATTAACTATCGCAAAAGAGCCTGAGTTGCCATTATGTCCAACCAATATACAATACTTTCCACAAAACCTACCGATGCACTGTAGGATGCCAGCCAATGGAGAATTCCCGACACTACAACAAAATTCTGAAGGTGCGCAAATGCCCACTCTACCACCGTTTTATCAAAGTCCTCCACCTGACAAGATGCCAGTGCCTATTCCCGTTCCTGTACCTCCTGGAATCCCAGGACCTATGCCATTTCCTGGCCCAATGCCAATGATGCCCATGCCAGCTCCGGGACCAGCACACAAACTTCCAGTTATTGTTATGCCATTCTATTCACCTGATCCTTCATACAAGAAGCCACAACCTTATCGTAAACCTAAGCAAAAGCAAAACGAAAGAAAGATGGCATTTACAAGAAACGGCATACAGATTCTGACGATACTAGTTATGATACTGATACCGATACTTCTAATGAATCAAGCGATACGTCATCTGAAGGAGGATTTTGGAAGAAAAGACTAGGACGCGATGGAA
>NC_051135.1:15107857-15167830 GCF_014839805.1 Manduca sexta
TACGCCTGATAGCGCACACTCCACCCACGACATACGCCAATTTCATAATATACTATCAAGTGAAAAATATATTTAAATATGTGATTTACGATTAGGGTTATAAAACCGCAATAACAGTGGAAAAAAACAAAATTTAATCTTTGTTTTTCGCTTATTGCCGTCAGGTGAGGTTGAAGTGATATAAAACCATAAATTAGACTTAATTTTGAATTGGTCAATAGAAAACAAATAAATGTATTTCTTTCAATATCGCATGGCTTGTTATTGCATTTAAATCGGCATACTCTAAGTCCTCGAATAGGAAAAGCCTACTACAGTTACCATGTTTAAAAGGTTACATAATTATATATTACTATCACAAATAAATCTTACAAACATGGTGGAGATATTTAATGCAAACTACTTTTTCCTTATTTTTGAGAGCTTCTTAAATAAAGATAAGTAAGTACCTTTTCTGATAAATATTATTTCCTTATAATACTCAATTATTGTGTATGAACGCACTAATCTCTAGAATTGCTTCTGAAAATTCTTTTATCTAATATAAAATGATTATATCAACTGACAATTATTGGAAACTAAATTTTACACAGACAATGGCGCAATTATAAATTAATGACAGTATATGTATGTACAACCGAAATTACAAGAATTATTTTATCAATGTTTTTCTCTAATTCACAAATAATTAGGCGTAGAAAGTACCAAACAGCATTAATACGAGTACTAATCACATTTATTAGCAAGTTGGTAAACTATTTTCAAGGTATAAAATACGTAAACATTAGATTAGAACATCGTAATGTATCATAATGTGCATTAATTACGAATAACATGGAGATAATATATCAAAGCAAATAACTGATGCAGGTGACGTAACTTTTCAATAAACAGCTGTAATTAATAAGGACGCGATTTCTTCAACATAAACTAATAAAGCGTATTTTGCGTAGATATTTCCAATAAAGGTATATATCAATGGCGAAGGGTGACATTTTGCAAAAGGTAACTCTAAAAAATTAAAAATTGCCATAGTTAACACATAACGGCCAATTTAACTGAAACCCAAAACTAAGACAAACGTAAATAAACCTAAAAGGAAAGCCGGTAGGAATCGGTTTAATGTAAGTATACCACTGGTATACTTACATTAAGCAACTATATTTCCGTAATACCGAGACTGGCTGACAATACCAGTAACCTAGAATTATAATGCAAATCTTTAAGCATAAAATACAGCTCTAACCTAAAAAATGGCGCCGAATATTTTTTCGCTTAATAAGCCCGTGTAACTACTAAAGCCGGCCTCAGATGAACGGCTTACTCAACTCGATTATCTCTTTATTCAGTTGTAAAAAGGCTTATAAATTTTACTAACGTTATAAGCTGTCATAGGGCGAGCTATGTATCAAACAGCGGAACCTCGCCCCCTTTTGTCAGCCCAATTGATGACCATTACTTAATATATTTATAATTGTTTTTGAAATTATATACCAAATTTTGTAAACTCATATATAAAAAACTGTGTAGTAAATTCTTAGAAAGGAGGTAGATAGTATCATAACTATATAGCGTTCGGCTGTGCGTTTATGCATCCAATGGGACAAAGAGCTTTATGTAAATATTGATTATGATCTTACATAGGTCAAGCGTTATAATACACGTGGCTCTTACATGTCTATCTTATATTTGTTTTTGTTTAAGCTTATTTGATAGTCGATACAAAAAGAAACACATATCACGGCTTTATCCTCAACGGGGTAGGTAGAGGTTCAGAAGTTACAATGGCTAATTTATTGGTCACAAAAATGCACATTAGCCCATCTTAAAGAAGTTTCAGCGGATTAGGCGCATCATAGGCCCACTAAGTCTATAATCGCAAATATTAAGTCTGCTGGAAAACCTAATAAAAAAATTAAATAAACAAAGCTGAAATAAGCCAAAGAAAAATGTGAAATGGACGACACTATGCGTTCGTGCGCACAGTACGCCCTAGTATTATTGTTTGTGAACTCGGTTGCTAATGTCGTTTACGGAAAACCATCGCTTTTCCCATTTAGCAACGTGATTCGACGTTTACTTAGCATAATCAAATGTTGTCTCAAGGATCGGCTGTATATCTCCCACGTTGTTTTTGCGCGGTTTGGGAAACCCCATCGCAATTGATAAGAACCGTCACCTGTTTGTTTGCTTTGGTTTTATGGATTTATTACTTCTTTAGGAATGACGCGTGATATCTTAGGATAGTATTTTGTGTTTTTTTCGGCTTTCCCAGGCCTTTAACAGCTCGTTTTACTTCCGAGATTGATCTTTAGGGTCTAATATCATCTCTCTGGACGCCACTCCATTTACCATCAAGTCCTGTGGGGTCACTTTTACCTGGTCGTCTAATAAAAAAATATAAAAATAGTATGTAGCAACTATGGCCACTTTTGGAAACAACTTCTATCAGGTATATTGGGGAGTTGTGACCAGAAGGATCATTATAACCTTCTGCGCGTCGCGGTATTATCTTTAAAGAAAATATTACAACCGAACCACCTGTACGGCTCTATGGTTTAGAATCCGACTGTAAAACATGATGCTAGATGATCGATCTGCCAACCGAATAGTTTTTGTTATCTATAAATATTTTTTCAAGTCTTGATGTAATGGAGCCTAAACTCTAAGACTAGATTGTTTTCGTATTAAATCGGGTAAAATCTACACGTCACTATATCTTTGTTTCCAGGGTTCGGCACTTACAACATCCTGCACATGCTGATGAGTGGCGTGATCCTCATGGGCATGATCATGCAGAGTCTGGCCCTCGGCTACATCCTGCCGGCTGCGCAGTGTGACCTCAGCCTCACACTGCAGCAGCGAGGGTGGTTAGCAGCCATACCTTTCCTAGGTAAGAAGAATAAGTTGATATTTGCGATATTTTTTGATATCAATACAAAAAATATATTGTTACGTCATTTTTAATAAAATACCATCAATATATATTGACGTACTAGATTTGGCGTTCCGTACATTTACTATGTACAATTGAAATGAACTGCAATCGATTCAAACTGACTTTAGTATGGTCAATATTAACAGCTTGTAGTTGTGTACGGAGTGGCGCTCATGGTATAAGAGCTCGAGTCTAAGTGTAAACCTGGATTTGAATAAAATATAATATTAGTCAAATAAGTAAAATTGTTTGTAGTTCAAGTGAATGAATAGGTTACAGTAATGTTTTGGGTGCCATTTTAGTCCAGATTTTTAACAAATAATCTATATGGATATTCGTGTCTATAGAATATACGTCAATGTAAAATACGCATTAAATTTGTATTTAAGTCGAGGACATTAGTGATTAATCTGTGTACGTTTTACATGTAAAATTTATCAATAACAATCATCGAACTATTTTTCGTTTAGTGCCTTCTATTGTGTGGCCAATAACGCAGTACAATACTACGTGACTGCGTCGGTGGCATAGTTGTGATTGCCCTGAGGTTCCAGTCCGGGTCGGACCTAAATAATATTAACTGGGTTTTCCATCTTAAAAATGATACAGTCGCAGATCGGTGTCAGGAAGTTGGCGGTGTGATACCTCCGAGCCTCGGAAATCACATAAACCGGTCATCTCGGATTGTTGTCTCACCGGACTATGAGGAACAGAGAGTGGACTTGTATTGCGCACACTCTTGGGCACTACAATATCTCCTGCGTGACCTGGCCGAAATTTGTTTAGGACGGATATCTACGTAATGGTTTCGCCAAATAGCGGTTAAGGCGACGGGACACTGGGCAGTTGTCAGATATATCAAAAAAAAATCATGTAAAGCACGCGTCGCGTCGCGATCCCGACCCGCCCGCTGTTTGGCGACCATAATACTTTGTGATTCAAAGTTCAGGCGATGTTTTTACCAAGTTTACTTCTTTAATTAATTGTGGTATTACGCGGATTGATATTTTCCTCATTAACTGGAATAAAACAATACCTTAAACATCCATTACTAAATCTCAAGGTACTAATTTATATTGTATGTTTTCCAGCTATAATTCTGACGTCATATTTCTGGGGCTGGCTGGCTGACACGCAGGGTCGCAGGCCGGTGATGTTGTTCTCCATGATCATATCAGCTGTGTTCTCTGTATTCGCCAGCTTCTCGCCTGACATCATTTCCTTTGGTGTCTTGCAGTTTATTTCGGCTATATTGTAAGTATAGTTTTTATAAAAAAAAGTTGTTTCTGCAAACGATCCAATAGATTATGAAGTTGAATGAATAAAGTGTCAGAATCTGCTACAAATTCAGTAAATTACCGTTAAAAGAAAACAAATGCTACGTGGAATCAATTAAAAAATGATATTTTATATTTAAATACAACTTATTATCCCTTCTTGTATAATATTAGTTTATTATACCGGACGTCTGCATAAATTGCTTTATTTTTTGTATCAGGCGAATCAATATCATGTTTTGTTATTAATAAAATGTTAGCGATACCACAATGTAGTATTATAAAAAATGAGAATAAAAAGACAACATTTCATGCTCGGAAATTAGTATTGGCTGCCATTCAGTGTACCACATTATTAAAAAAGTTATACCATTATCATTTTTAAATTGAATCAACTAAGATTCAATATACTTACCTTTGAATTTAGCGTACTTTCCCAATGCCACTATATGTTTTCACACATCTTTTCAGCATGGCTGGCTCATCGGCCGTGGTGTACACATATCTGGGAGAGTTCAACAATCTCCGACACAGGGACAAGATGGTCGCCTTCGGGTCTTCCTTTGTGGGCATCGGGACTGTCATATTGCCTTGTAAGTATTTAGGAACAAATATTTTACACCTAAATAAAGCCTAAAGAGGACTACCTCGTTAGGCTACAGCTACTAAGCTGTCTCTCGTATCGTAGAGTCAAAGTGTAAAAAATAAAATTGTATGGCTAGAAGCAATATGCAGATTTGTATGTGTTCAGTTTAGAGGAAAATGTATCCAGTAAAATTATTGGTTATTGTGAGTCTTAATATCTCGTGTCACACGAGAACGAACGTAGCCTTACGATGTTAACACGTTTATATGTTATCGTTGCGTTTCCAATCAAGCGAGGCGCTGGTTTGTAATTCCACTATAGTAATACAAAAATTTTCTTCAATCCTTCCAGGTGTATCCTGGTTGATCCTCCCTCAAGAGTTCGCGTTTCCCATAAGTTTCCTGGACATCTACTACCGTCCCTGGAGGCTGCTCATCGTAGCCTGCGCTATTCCCTTCGCACTGGCCTCTGTGCTCCTTCTCTTTGCTCCGGAGAGTCCCAAGTTCTTGTTCGCGACGGGACAGCATGCTGATGCTTTGGAAGTGGTGAAGAAGATTTATGCCGTTAATAACAGAGCGCCTGCGGAAGAATTTCCAGTGAGTAGACTATTATTACTAGTAATATCTGATCTTTTTACACAAAAGTTACAGATTTTGTTCACATACAATAAAAATTAAAAATTACTAATTCACGAGATTAATGTCATTAATTCTTTTCCTTCCAGGTGAAATCTCTTTCAACCGGCAACTTCTTGTACAAAGCCAGCGATAGTAAGGGAATTGCGGCTATATGGAACTCCATGAAGGAGCAGACCATTCCGCTGTTCAAAATGCCACTAATACCCTGGACTCTGCTTACTTGCTTCGTGCAGTTCGGAATTTTTGCTACGTACGTTTCTTCTTTGGTCTTATCCCTAAAAATTAAAAAATATTAAATCCAGATAGATTTCTATAGGGCATCCTAAAGAGAAGTTTAACTTGAGTAACAATAATCATTTCTAAAAACCACTGCACCATTTAGCTCGTAAATTACTTAGAAAAAAACAGTTATTCAAAAAACTTAATATAATTGACTTACAAAGATAGAATTTAAATAATTCTAGAAAACGTTTTGAAAACCAATGCGACTCTATTCCAGGAAATTATATTGTGAGATGAATTAAGAAATAAATCATCTTGAACAATACTTGCAGGACCAATGGTTTCTACGTGTGGTTCCCGAGTATCCTCAACTCTTTGGCAAACCACGACGGCGGCGAGACCAAGATCTGTGATGTTCTAGATGCTAGCAAAGCCGCAGCTGCCAATGGCACTGATGTAAGATCATATTACTATCCTAACCTTCGGTGCCCGAGAATAAATTATAATTATTATTAGAAAGAATCCAAAAATATATTTTTGCATTAACACTTTGCACACCAATTTTTATTTATTTCTGTTGGAACTGAATATGAACTGAATAACAGCCTGTATGGCTGATCCCGGAACGCGACACACTTACGTGGGCCAGTATGGCGGGTTTTAACACCTTGTGTACGGTTACTGATGTCCGGGTGGATATAAAATATATGAATATTGTTTAACATAATTGAAATCATTAATTTTTTACAGGTAATCTGCGATGACACAATGAACACTGCAACCTTCGAGCGGTCTATCTACATCGGGCTGGTATTCTGCTCCATGTACATCATCGTGGGCTTCCTCGTCGACTTCGTGGGGAAGAAGCTGATCCTCCTGACCATCCTCAGTGTCACTGGCCTCTGTGGTATCTGCGCCCATCTGGCCTACAACCAACAACTAGCGGTGGTGTTGTTCGCGGTCTTCCAGATGTCCGGAGCCTGTATCGGTCTCATGAATGCTGTCGCTGTCGAACTGTTTCCTACTAAGTTTAGGTGATTTTTTTTATAGTTATTCTAAGAAAAGTGTAGTGTCAGCCTCAGTGGCGTAGTTGTATTGCGTGTGCGGTACGACACCGCTATTAGGTCCCGTGTTCGATACCCGGATCGGGCAAAGTGATATTGCGTATTTTACTGAGTATCAGCCAAGATTATGGAATTTGTGCATAGTGAAAAGTGGGTGTCCTGATTGTACTTTTGCTAGTATATTCAGGCATAAAGGATGATAATTGTATAGTAATTGGCAATTGGACTACCTTCCGAAATTAGAATTGTAGTAGTTTCCAAATATATTCATACATGTCAATACTTATTTGTTACAGGGCTATGGCGATATGTTTGTCAATGATGATGGGTAGAGTTGGCTCCATGGTTGGATCCAACTTGATCGGTATGTTCTTGGAGACCAACTGCGGCGCGGGATTCTATCTGTTCGGTGGTATTCTTATTGGTACGTATCTAATGAATATAAAAAATCTAGGTATTGAAAAGCACACTGTATCCAAATGTATCAATATGTGACATAGTTGCATCCTTAAAGATAGTCCGAGGTGCTATTACAATGTGTCCTGCCTTTTTGAATCAAATTACCTTAAAAACGCTATTACAGCAAAATTACCACTATAACCTAAAATGATCAAAATCTTTCTGAACTTTGAAATTAAACTATTTTACATTCTATACTTATTCTCGACCTTTCGAAGACTTTACAGCCTTCTTAGTCACGGGGACTGAACTATTTGACTCTTCAATAAAATAATTTGACTAATAGCAATTTTGCTCATCAAATTTTCATTAAAGTCAATACCTTCGGCATTCTGTATAATATCACACTTTATCTTTCTTCAGTGAATGCAATCTGCTGTCTCACATTACCCGCGAAGAAAACAATTCAACCATCAAAAATGATCAACGTGGAGTCAACGCAGAACCAAACCCACGAACCTGTATGAACGAACCCAACAATCCAACGGCAGAACGACAAATAATAGAAGCGATTCAGAGGTCGATAGAATAAAGAATTTATTAAAAAAAATATGTTCACGTGTAGAAGCCAAAGATTGACAGCCATAACCGAGTTAACCACAATAAATCTTGCAGAAGATGACTTTCACAAGCGATTTTTACAATGTAAACGCGGCAAGCTGACTCCTGCAAATTTTAAAGCTTGCAGGACTTGCGGCGAGTTGTGTGTAGAAATATAGCAATATTTCTGCTATTGTAAACGTATTTGGAAGTTCTTGCGCAAAATATTGCTATGAGAACTTATTTGTAACGTAGCTTCATGCAGAATTATAAAGAAATAAATTGTCGTTGTATTTAATATATTAGATGAAAGGCATGAACTGAGTGTAAAGGAAACGGTCCAAAAACTAACACAAGTGCTAATGATTCTTAGATATGATGACGTTACAAAGAAAATAGCAAAAAACATATTTTTTTATCTACGGAGTGTTTGAATAGATAAATACAATGAATGTTAAAGAACATTATTATTAATATGATTTTATGTAACACTAATAAAACATGTAATAGGTGAGCAGTTTTCGGAGGGTTTCCCTTACATTCTATATTAATTTGCTAAAAACAGAATAAAATGATTTCAATCTGATGAAATTTAAAAAATCTTTTTTGCGCAAGGATACTGAGTAAACTTTTTTTTAAATAATGTTGGCATCGGCGTTTCTAGAACGTACTGTACCGCACAGAGATTAATACTCTTTATTTAACTTTGTTGATAATTTTAATGCCAAAGTTAATTTATTTTTTAACAAAGTACAAAAACATTGTAGTCTGCTATAAAAAAATATTATAAATAGATAATAATTAGGACCAAATTGTTGTAAATAAATTTGTTAATATTAAACATTGTTGATAATATCGCTGTATTTTATTTCTAATTAATTATTTAAACAAAAAACTGCCAATAAAATTATTTCAAATTCTTTTTAGGGTTTCCTAGATTCTTCGCTTACGAGATCTTTCTAAAATATTCGAGATATCAAATTAAATTAATTAAGTTGCGCCTCTGCCTATCCCTTCAGTGATAAAGGGCATGAGTCAGTGTGTAAAATTTAGTTAATTTTCATTAACAACCCTTCCCATAATATTTATACTGTATCCATGGGCTATAATTATGTGTCTATAGTGTATTTAATTAAATACATATTAAAAAGTGAATAAAACCTATATATCATAATAAAAAACGTCAAATATTCAAATAGTTGTATGACTCAGATTTCACTCAACATGAATGAAAAAGTGAACGACAATCCACTCAGACAATCCACCCCTTACTTGTTGCTCTGCGCAGATAAGTTGCGCGGTAACATAACCTCAATATTGCATCTTGAACTCATGAAAATGTTCGTCAAACATTTTCACGCGCTGAAAACTATCTATGCCGCCCTAAACAGCGGAAGTCGAAGGTTTTCATTCCTGAAGGTGGTGGTGAGGGCAGGAAAATTTCAAATTGTGGGCGGCTGTACCAGGATCGCAGAAATGGTAACAGATGTATGCGCGCGTGCCAGTTACCATGGTGCCGCGTTTCTTCGCATTCGAAATAGATATTGATTTTCTTCAACCCTCTGGTAAAACTCCCCATCCCGCTTTTAAGGAGAGTGTATATTTTGGATGTGGCTTTTATGCCATAAGCTATTGAATCCCAAAGAAACTACAATGTAATGGAATCTAAGGCCGTCGTTCTCCATTTGCATTCTATCCACCAAATGATTATGATATTTTTTCAATGTTTTTCCAGTTGACTATACTTTTACTAAGATATTCTTTTGTTTGCTTTTTATTAATACGGCTAAGAAAATAAACCAATACGTAAGTAATTTAGTATGTTATTGATGATACAAAGAGGACAAAAAACAATTTCTTCGTCATTCGTATATTAAAAATCAGTGGGATTCGTCATTTTAGTAGAAAGTTACTAGGAATGCATAGATGAAAGAGCATTATCGATTTTCCTCGAATCGTGTGAATGGAATCTATGAATGGAAATTTCGCGCTAGCGCTTTGTTTCCTTTATAGTAAATTTAGAGGGATTCGCCGTTTTTAGTAGAAATGACTAGGGCAGCATAAACAGAAGGATATTATCGATTTCATTCGTGCGAAAGAGTCAGAAGACTGAACTCCGCTCGTCGCACACAACCCTAAATCAATACACTCGCATAGTCAGCTGATTACATTCAAGATACTGCAGGGGACATAAACAAAATGGCTAAATCAATTGTTTAAATTAAGGTTGTAAGGCTTTAAATAAATTGTACATAACGTATATAAAAATTAAATGTAAGTGTATTCATTACTCGTTCAATTGATGAAAAAGTAATGAGAAATCAAAACCGGTTATATAAAAAAGAGTGGCAAATAAAGCGACTAATCATCATAATCATACCATCGTGGCGAAAGTGTCGCGTGGGGTAGATCAGGTGCAGTGAAGACACACCTGTACAAGGATAATAAGTGGGAAATTTTACTTCACATTTTATCTTAATGAATAAACGTGTACAAAAAATCAACTACACTTACAAGTACTTCAAAATCTTATTCATAAAATTGCTGGTTAAGTATTCTATTGAAAAAGCGTCTGATAACGATAAGTAATTACGTTCTGTGTCATTGGAATATCCAGTGGGAAAACTCAGCTCTATAAGCAATAAAATAATGCTTTTTTGCAATCAGTAGGTATCGAAATTCGTTGCAAATAGAGAAATCAATTCGTGTCTTAAATACTGAGCAAGAGTTCTGACTCTGCGTGGTAGGATTATCTTGCTATCTCTTACTTCCACCCACATTGTTATCAAGTGACATCACGTCACGTAATTAGACTCAAAACAAAACAGAACAGAAAAACAATTCGAATTCCGAATTTGTATAATTATCTAAGTACCTATGTTTGCAAAGTTTGTATAGAGATATTTAGTTTTTTAACTTTTTTTTCTTCTTTGTTATATAAAAGAGTTTGTAGATTTTAGTTTGTTTATTATTATTATTTTTTAGAATAACTGTTTTATTTGTCTGTATTTTGCTTTATCGGCTACTCATGAGTTTTTGACTGTCATTATAGGTATCCCAAGATACAGGCATAGCCTAGTTTGGGGACTCAGATATGCCAATTACTATTTATGTACTTCGTAATGTTATTATTTCTGTGTTCTTTTTGTTGCAATAAAGTTAATCTATTATTATATTATTATTAATTTATTTATTTCTTAAATGATGTTTAATTATTTCTTCTACATTTTGTACGAAAGATATTTTAGACAAAAGTATTAATGTACCCTATGGCCTAAAGAAACTAGAGATGACCTCACCAGATTCACGTCTTCTTTTCAATACACCAACGAGGCGATAACAAACACATTTTATCACGTTTATTCAACAATCCTCAATATGAAAAGGTGCCATATCTCGTGTTGAACCCACGTGTTGTTTTGTTGAAACTCTGAAAGCGTACAATCCATTTTGTTTAACTAAACAGGATAAATGTTACTAATATTGTATCAATAGCAGCAAATACCTGAACATAAATGTTCTGCTTTGATTATAATAGGTTAAATAGAACTTAAATAATTGTCCACAGGTTCAAATCCCAACGGCACACACTTTTAATTTGCTAAAGGTATGTTCTTTGTGAATTATCGCTTGCATTATACTTGAAGCATAACATCGTGAGGAAACCTGCATACCTCAGAAGTACTCTAGAGAAATTTTGAGGATGTGTGAAGTCTACCAATCCGCACTAGGCGTGCGTGTGCAATAAAACACATTACTGAGATGATATATCTAATGGTCACACGTAGTTCTGGAGAGTAGATTTTCCCACGAGAGTTGGAAAAATCCGCAGTTTGTAGTCTTTATGCCGAAATATAGAAAAATACTTCATGGTCCCGAATGAGAGGTCACAGGTCATAACTCAGTCTCCGTAATCGATACTACATAAGTTAAATAATTTCTTATATTTGCGTGAATGTCACTCATCGAAATAAAATGATAGATTGTATCGCGTTTTTTTATATTTCAATTTTTTGCCAACGTTTCAAAGTTTTTGCATGCTTCTTATCATTAATTCAGTAGTCAATCGGCGAAAATAGTATTATATTATGTTTTCTCTGCAAAAAACATACATATACCTATACATAATTTAGTAACATTACAAACATTCAAGCATTTAATGAAGTCAACTTTTTCTGAAACTGATAAACCTTATCAGCCGTGTTACATATACTTCGCGAAAAATGAGTCTGATCCTTATTTGTGAATGATATCCGAAGTAACAATCATTCGGAATCGATTGGTGGTAGGGTATTTTATATCTGCCTGGATAGCGACCACCGTACCACTACAGAGTAGGCAGAGATGCAACTAGGGCACCCACTTTTCGCCGTGTGTTCCGTCCCATGATGTGATAGGGAAAGAGACTATCGCCATATGGAGCACGATTTCAGACTCCGGGCTGACACATCAGAAAAACCCAATGTCACTTTACTGGACCCAAGATTTGAACCCGGGACGTAAAAGCGACCACTCACGAATTACAACACCACTAAAGCAGGCAGACTAGTTCCACTGAACATAAACTCATATAGCTAATAAATAAGTTGAATATACTTGAAAATGTATTAATTTTATCACGACAATACACTTGTAAGATGATATTTGTTGTACAAATCTATACATATAACAAAACAGTTGTCATTTAATTAGTCCGTACGTCACGTAAAACAGACTAAACAAATCCAAGGCGCTTTTCACTATTATGTGAAGTGAAATTGCAGTGAATAGGCTAATTAGCATTTGGTATTTAACTAGACTAAACCTCGCCTACAAAACACCAGCAGATCTTCAGCAACTCTACCACTAAAATAATTACAATGACGCTTATGCTGTAGTAACATCATTTTATATTGATTTCAACACTTTGTTTCCATGAGAAGACTAGAACAGCTGGAGTCGGAACGAAAACCCATTTTATAATATGTGGATTCCGCGCGGACAGCGTCGCCAGCACAACTAGTAAACGAGTATTTAAAGGTGATACGCTAAGGTTTTGTTTATTGCAGTCCATGCTTTGAGAGCATATACATGTGTATCGTGAATGAAGGGCTAAGTGGATCAAGTATCATGGCGGTTACAACTCAAGATGAGAAGAAATCCTGCTTCGAAGCGGCTTTAAATTCAACAGGTATTATCACGTTCATTGATATCGGGTTAAAACTAATTTTGCTATCAAGGACTCGGCTCACCTCATGGTGTCATAATATGTATGATCTTAACGTATGGGGTATTTAGTGTGAGGGTGGGATAATTTATCTAGCACCACATGATTAATTTGGTCTTGGGTATGCAATTCTCCGTGTTTGAAGAAGACCATAACTGGTAGAACAGGCAAAGCTTGACCGAATTGCACCGCATTTTTTTTAAATGGTCCTACGTTTGTAAGCCTGGCAAGGACCGGCTTATACACACCTTTTGGATGAGCGTTTTAGGCGCTCACAACCCTAAAAAATTAAGCGATGATGCTAAGTGCTGGGAAACACCGGACTGACACTGCTCATCATCATAGTAAATCCGTGATTACCTAAGACCTCAATGTTGACGGCATGCAGTCCCTAAATCCCGAAATTAAAATTAAGAGTCAGTTTTAATTCTATGATAGCAAACCAATCAACGTTTTAAATAAATATTATGTTGATTCTTTGTTTTCTGATGCGCGAAATGACAAGAGATCTACATAATCATAATTATGTTAAATTCCAGAACATACACCTAATTTAATGGCAATTCCTAATTTGAAAACATTGTACCTTCCACGCAACTTGTTTTAAAGTACTTACCTACTATAATTGCCCGTCGCTCAGTTTTCAACTGATTGTAATGTAAATAAATCTATTTAAATCAATTTACTTGCAAATGTAGTTTATCTTATAAAAATATATTAAATGTAAAACGTAATTTAAGTTCTACCTTACAAGGCATAATTAACCAACCGTGCACTGTTTACTTTGGAAATACTTAGTATTTATTATAGGTACGTATTTTTTTCTCAAAATTCCGCCTTGTTTAGGTACTCACTCTCGCCATTATTGAATATAGCATAAAGCACTTCGAGGTAATGTAGATTCGTCTTATTAAAAGAATTGTAAGAATAGAATTATAGTTTTAACAAAAAGCAATCTTCAGCTTATATTTATAAAGATTCAACGTAATATATAAGAAACGCGGACAGAGAAAAAAACTACTATAATAATATATTCCAGGATTCGGCAAGTACAACATAGCAATGCTGCTCTCCTGCTGCCTGGTGATCCTGGGCATGTACATGGATATCTTCGGGTTCTCCATCGTGATGCCGGCGGTGGCTTGCGACATGGACCTCAGCACTTCTCAGCAGGGGTTGTTGTCCGCTATGCCGTTGATTGGTAAGATTATGCTATTAGTCATATCTTTGCAGTATCTTAGGTATATTATAATACAGTAGGTATATCAGATTGAGCAGAAGTTTACATTGGATAAGAACTCTTACAAGTTGAACTATATTATTATATAGCCTAAGCAGGAAAAAAACCTTAGTGGGCCCCGCTTTTGCTTTTTCTGTTTAAAGTTAATGTTGGCAGTATTATAACTCAGTTCCATGTCTTACTACAATATGGCAAGATTTTTTTATTTTCCTGGTCAAGCTATAATTTCAATAGAACTAGGGCGTGACATTGATGCTACTGAAACATAAATCAGATATGTTTGGTACCTGAGCTGCCGACCACGATATACCCGGCTACAAACCACTTACAGATATACTCACGCTAATGAGTCGCGTTCTAAAAATCATCCTATAAAATCCTGACATCTGCCAAGTAACTAGATTTTTCGTAGCTACAGTACACGGGTGTGCGTATGCAGAAAAATAACAAGTTTTTCATGGGACCAGTGAGACAGCCGGGTTGTAGGAAACCTAAGCTACTTTAACAATTGTCAATAGCAAAGTATAAACTGTGTTTCACGACAACAAATTGATAGCGTTTGATTGATAAACCTCTATTTCTTTTTTTCTTTTCACAACCCATAACGCTTTTTGCATAACGAGCGTATCCATAAACATTAGCGCACGTGTTTTATCAGTCAAGTTGAGTCGTCTACCAATTTATTTATTGAAGATACTGTATGCTTATATTATGCATAGTATTTGTATAAGCAGTTTCGTTCCAACGTTGTTACCAGCCAGGTTTCCTGTGAGGCAGTAGCGCTAACCTAATAAGGCGGTGCCCACAACAGAACGGTGCGTTAACCGTATTTTGAAAAGCTAGCTATACGAAATTTATAATACATTGTAGAAAAAAAATGTCATATTTCTACAATATTTTATCTTTACTATGGTTGTTTCTATTTATTTTATAATGTGGATAGGTATTATTTCGTTAATTTCATAATGAACATCCCAATTTAATTGTGTTCCGTGCATCTCCTGATAAAGTAAACTTCATCTTCAATTTGCAACCAACATTATTAGACAATTTAAATAAGAATATCTTCATAGTTAATTTTTTTTTAAGACTTAGAATATATTTTTCTTAAGAAATTTATCGTAAATCTTTGCATATTCTCACCCGTTCGATGCGATGATCTTTATCTCCCTTCAGACTGTTACAGAAGCTTTTTTCCTATCTCTATGAAGGGACAACTGCCTCTCTTATCCTTCTTTATGAACCTAGTGTGTGAAACACGTCGTATAGTCTTTGCTACACTTAGTCTAAAATTATCTCGCAACACTGCAAACCATTTAATATTTGTTCTGCACACTGATTTATTTATTTAATAAAGGCAATATTTGCAATAGACCTAAGCTACTGTATTTGCATTATTTTCTGTCGTCAACACAAGAACAATGAATTCTAAATACTACACGGACACTATTAGTATGTAAATGTTTAATCTATTATAACAAGACAAGTAAGCTTATTGACTAATTGCTTTTTCTTTTTCCAAATATAATATAGTCACAGAATTTTAATTTATAAGGAAAATAGCAACAAGAGCGCTTTCTTTTGAAAATTATCGTAAATGGCCATTGCCAGCTAGAGGACTCACTATACAAGTGGTCTAATACTTGCTGACGTATAGCCCAATACACATATAGTGACATCGTTCCAGGTGTGATGTTGTCGTCATACGCATGGGGTCTGTGTGCGGACACCATGGGCCGCCGCACCACACTCGTGCTGGCGATGCCGGTCGGCGTGATCCTCAACTTCGCAGCCAGCATGGCGCCAACCTACACCGTTTTAGCTGTTCTGAAGTTCATGTCTGCTAGTTTGTAAGTATTCCAGTCTGCTTTTTTCATACACGCATAGCAATGTGACTTCAGTGCACCTGATAATAAGCGGAGTGAACACCAAATAGAGTGTCAACTGACTGGAGATGGTTATCCATCGTTGGTCGACACAATGATACTGGCTTTCTAAATAAAATATACCTTGGGCTACTATTGTATGTACCTACTGCTGATTACTATCCGGGCGAATACATATATTCTACCACCAGCCGCCTGCATGCGATGTCGCTTGCTGTTTCTGGTACTATGCTGTTTAATCCCCGTACAATTACTTATTTTTTATTTCAATTGTCATTGTACGACAAAAATATCTTAAATGTCGAATGCGCCTCACTTTAATTACATACTTAGATGTTTTAATAGATACTAAAATATTATATTTCCAGTACATCATCAGCAAACGCTGCCGCCTTCGTACTAATGGGAGAGAGCGTACCCGGTAGGCACAGAAGCCGATTCATGTTCCTCATGGCCAGCTCCACCATGGTCGTGCAGCTTATCATCAGTTGTGAGTTTGTTTTCTATCTAGCTTTTAACCATCGGCTGTTAACCGTAGATCTCAAACTTCTGTCCAAATAAGCGACAGCCATTCCAGTCGTGGACAGCCTGTATCGATCAACTACGGGATGCCGTTGATTAGATTCACGATTGTGCAATTAATATAGACGTATGGTTTCTCTTCTTACTTCCATTTTCCCATACTTAAGCCCAAACGATTTTCAATTATCGAAATAAAACTAGTTTGCGGTTTTTTGTATTTTATTCATGTTAATTAACCATAGTTTAGTTAAATTGCTATAATATCATTAGTGATTAATCTTTCAAACTTTGACCTTTTTTCACAGCATTCGCCCTCTCAGTCTTCAACCTGTCCTTCCGCGTGGAAATATCCTGGCTATACATGGAGTACCGACCTTGGAGACTGTTGCTGCAAATCATCAGCTTGCCAGGACTGTTCGGTGTGCTTTCTGTCGCTTTGCTGAATGAAAGCCCTAAATTTCTGCTGAGCACAGACCGAAACGATGATGCCTTGGATGTACTCAAGTCTATTTATAGTTGGAATACTGGAATGAATCGACATACTTTTCCGGTATTTTTTTTTTGATATCACCAAGAGTCCTGCCAGAGAACTCTGCTTTATTAAAATGCAAAACGGTGGGTTCAGTATGACAGTGAGTTTTCTATTTGTCAGATTGGTTACGTGTATTTAGAGGAGCAATCAGTTAATAAAGACGAAGGTATATCTTTCCTACGTAAGATGTGGAACCAGACGGCTCCGCTGTTCAAGCCGCCTCTCCTCAAGAACTCACTCATACTCTACTATATCCTCATGTGTGCTTATATGACGTAAGTTTGTTCAAGATTTCATGAGCATGCGTTTATGCTGTATTTAATGTAGTTTCTCTAAGTCTGTTACGTTTTGGGCCAAAGACACTGCAATAAATATTAGGAACGAGATGCCGACACTTTGTTTTCGTACAATTACCTGCTATAAAATGGCTAAATTACAAAACTAATCAGAAATTGATGCAGTAGTAGTTACCATTTTGTATCATGTTTACGAACAGTTAACAACGACTACACAATATACAATCCTGCATAAAGAAGGAATTACAGGAGCGATTTATTAATGATTATTATTTCAGATCAACCGGCTACACTATGTGGGTACCTACAATGACCAATGCTTATTTCAATGGAGACAGTGCAGACGGATTGACATTCTGCGAAGTGGCCAGTAAATCCGCAACTACATCGAATTCGGTAAATAGTACTTAACACCAATTATAATGGTAGAGACGCTATAGTCCTCATGTTTTTTATGAATAAGTTGCTCTGCGATAGTAACACTTACAATGTCTCTTACAAAACAGACGTATTATAATTTCGTCCTACTTATTCTTTATTCCAGACGTCTACTGACTGCGACAGCATTATCCAGGCAACGACCCTCTACGCTGTTATGTGCTACTCAGGAGTATCCGCTATAGCCACTGTACTGTTGTCCTTCATCGTAGAACCCCTCGGGAAGAAGGCTACGACCCTCCTCGTCTTCGTCATATCAATTGTGTGCGGACTGCTCCTACTTTTCATCAAGATTCCACTCTTAAGCATCGCTTTGTTCTACGTGTTCCTTTACGTGGCACTTATTTTGGGCAATGTTAACACTTACCTCGTCGAACTAAATCCTACACATTTGAGGTTAGTTATATCATGATTGTTTTTTATCTTCTTCAGTCGTTTTCAAGCAGGTTGCTGATTGCTGTTCATTCTTGTAAGTAGATGCTTACTACCTCCAATAATGAGCAGAATGACTGCAAAATCTTTATTCATATAGATTTTTTTTAATCTATACTATTATATAAAGCTGAAGAGTTTGTTTGTTTGTTTGAACGCGCTAATCTCAGGAACTACCGGTCCAAACTGAAAAATTCTTTTTGCGTTGGATAGCCCTTTGTTCGTGGAGTGCTATAGGCTATATATCATCACGCTATACCCAATAGGAGCGGAGCAGTAATGGCTAATCTCAGGAACTACCGGTCCAAACTGAAAAATTCTTTTTGCGTTCGATAGCCCTTTATTAGTGGATTGCTATAGGCTATATATCATCACGCTATACCCAATAGGAGCGGAGCAGTAATGGCTAATCTCAGGAACTACCGGTTTGAACTGAAAAAATATTTTTATTTTGGACAGCCCTTTGATCCCGGAGTGCTATAGGCTATATATCATCACGCTATGACCAATAGGAGCGGAGCAGTAATGAAACATGTTGCAAAAACGGGGAAAAATTATTAGTTTTGAGAGCTTCCGTTGCGTGCGCTGCGTAAACGGTTAAAGTTATGCAACAATGATGTATGACGGGATTGTTCCTCTTAAAAAAGTTCTAAAAATATATATTATAAAACAAAGTCCCCCGCTGCATCTGTCTGCCTCTGAACGTGTTAAACTCAAAAACTACCCAACGTATTAAGATGAAATTTGGTATGGAAACAGTTTGAGACCCTGGGAAGAACAAAGGCTCCCGGGAAACTACTACTTTTATAACGGAAAACTTTAGCCTGAAAAACTTTATAACGCGGGCGGAGCCGCGAGCAAAAGCTAGTGATAGATAAAGTAAGTGCAATATTCGACTTCTGAATTGCGATCCGTAACTCACATTAATATTTTCTGCATTTCCCGTTACAGCAATCAGTACTAAATATACTATGTATATTTAAAACATAATTTGTGATCCTTTTGACTCTTAATATTTTATTCATTAAGTATTTCATGGCTTCAGAGGAATGGCGACGTGTCTATCTGTAGTCGTTGCCAGAGGGTTCGGCTTCTTCAGCGTGCAACTGATAGCTAGTCTTTTAGCCAACTACTGCTTACCAATGATCAGTGGATACCTGTTATTAGTTATATGTAAGTAAGTCCTTATATTTTTGTCCATCCGTAACTACGGAATCTATAACTAAGTTTAGGGTTTTTTTTGTTTAAATCGTCGATAACGGAATATTGAACTTGTGTGCATTGTTTTAGGATTCAAAATATCCTTTTAGTTATGATACTACTAAAGACTTCCTTCCGTGGCTGTAGTTCTATTATAATTATTATTAAAATCACTAAATCTACTACCTATATAGCCACTAGTTTCGTAACGCGAAATAGCTTTAGATCAAGGTCTCAATGTACTTTACTACAGTAAAGTTTCTATTTCAGCTGGATTGGTGGTCTCATTGTTTTTACCAGCCGATGTCAAAAGAAAATCACAAGACTACGAAGAACACAATACGGCTATAAACTCAAACCCATGTGATAAGACTGCAAAATAGTACCGCCGTGCTAATTATTACAGGCACTAATATATTATTGTATGAAAAGACTGTCATGAAATTATTATTAAAATTTGATAATATTACATGATTTAATTTTTTGTGAAACCACAGTTCTAGCGCACAGGCAGCTTTTTGTTACTTTTTCGAATCCATGTATTGCTCTTGGCTTCGGTTTCGGTAAAAGCTTCTGACGTTGCAAGACCCTGAATAAGTGTATCGATTAAAGGACTATCTGTATGACGTCTCCGTAATCATTTAAAAAATATATACAAAATATCAATATGTCCAACGGGAGTAAGTTAAGATAAGTAGTCTGTGTTTTGTGTATACATCCAGAACATGGTTTACATACATGCTAAATTTCAAACAAATCGCTTTTAACTTCTTCTGAGTTTACTTCTAACAAACCTTCAAACATCCACAAATTATTTACAAACTTTCGCATTTATTATATTAGTAAAATAAAACTAGTAAGTAATAACGTAATATTTTTTACTTTACTTCTTCAAGTAAAAGAATCTTATTTAGATTATGAAATTATAGTTATCATAATAATTGAACATGACCGTGTAACATCGCGTCATCATTTTTTTTATACCTATTTATTTTTCTACTAACACAAATAACAAAATTTCTATGTTTGCAACACTACAACCATCGTAAAACGAACTGTCAAACTGTTCAAACTGTCATTCATTTTTTGTGAAACGGCTAGCGAAATGTCTGATTCAGCCGGTGATAATTCAAAACCACGAGTGGTTGTTTTAGGAGGTAAAATCTTTATTCTACGTCCCCCAACAACGTCCCCGACCCGTATCCTCACCATGAATCCTTTATCAAAGTAATACAAGAAGTGTGACTTGTTTTTTTTTAACTCTAACGGTCTGTGTTAGTCATCATGAGTTAAGGTTGTTTTTCGTGTTGTGATGTTCAGGATGCGGCTTCATCGGCCGAAATTTGGTGGAGTATTTGATCAGTAATGACTTGGTGAGCGGGTTGCGGGTGGTGGACAAGACTCCGCCGCAACTCGCGTTCCTCAACCCGGCACACACTAAGGTTTTCAACGACCCCCGCGTCGAGTACAAAAGCGCCAACCTTATCAACCCCGGTGAGTTATCGTATGCATTATAAATTACAAATGACGGATTTGTTGTGATTAAATCGTTTGCGATATTCTTTGAGTTATGGCACGGAGTTTTTCTAGAATGATCACAATAGCGCGTTTTTGTGCCGGTTTCAGCTATGACATTGAAACTCCTTTCTTATCTCATGCTTGCTGACATAATTATTTATATGTCCCCTTCTTTCATTCGTAAGTTTAATTTAACTTTTATCTTTCACAGTATAAAGTTAATTAAAAACATTTTTAATATTATCAGAACCTCATATAAATGTAATTATGCCTTTATTTTTATTTTTTTTGCTTTCATATTAGTCTTGTAGCCTGTGTTGTAAATTGGCTCAGAAAAAAATAAAACATTTAGTTTTAATTAATAAGTTCATGTTTACCTCATTTGAAACAATGTGGGAATGGCTTCATATGAAGGATAAAATAGCTTACAAGGAAAATTATTCTACATATTATATTATGTATGTAATGTTTGACATTGTAGAACCATTGATTGATACTTCAATAATGATTTAATATTTAATTGCCAGGTCGAGTAAGTTATAACATGAAGGTTTTTGCCACTTCTGCCTATTAGCAGTAGCAATATTTCCTGTAATGGCTGTCTTTATATAAAAAAAATGTAACAGGCCGGTGTCTGTACATTATAAATATTGAAGATAAAGTAATATGCGCGATTGTTATTAGAACAACAGCCGCAAAAGAATATTTTTTAAAATTTGATAAGTCTGTGTGTTTGTACACGCATTATGTCAAAACTACTTCTTTGGATTAAATGCAGTTTTCACTGATGTATTGCTAGAAGTATAACTTAAAATATAGGCTTCATTTTATTTTCATGCAGGAAGAGCCGCAAGCACAAGCTAGTACATAATAAAACTTTAATATTTTTTTGTTTATTAATAAACAATTTTTGAAGTTACTAGTCTATGTTTAAAAAGTCTCCTATTAATAGTGACTTACATTATCACCAAGTTCTATAGAATTTTAATTTTAGGGTATTCTCTTTTACTGGCTGAATAAATAAAGGTAAAGTTTCTTAATATAATTTATTTTATGACCTAAATCATACATTTCTATATTTTTCTGTCATTACTAATCTAGATATTTTGTAAAAAGTTTTTAACTTATTTCTAACCTGAGCAACTGCAGGTCACACCCCATTACTCACAGTGCAATTAGATGTCACAGAGTCATTGACACCCCTATTCACTTGATAGCTTATCAAACACAACTCATTCGTTAAATATAATGCACTGCAACTTTGTCGGACTATTCATAATTATGTTTTGCCACTATCCGTCATTGTTACTCATCCGTGTGAGTCACATCCACGTTGATTAGAAACCTTCAAAAATAGATTCCTATACACTGGCAGCTTGTATGAGCCAAAGTGACTCCACTGCACCTGGGGATAAGTGGAGAGAGGTCCAATAGAAAGTCAACCGACGAGAAACGATTACCCTTCAGCAGTCAACACAGTTATGCCAGCCTGTTGGAATCGGATATACACAGGCTGATCCTGGAATGTGACACACGTATGTGGGCCACTATGACGGATTTTAACATCTTTTGTATGTCCAGGTGGATATAAAATATATCCTACCACCAACACAAACTTTTATGATTCCTGATATTGTAAATATTTATTGATGATGGTCATAAATTGATGATGATCTACTTGCTTCTTTGCTAACTCAACATCTTCAGTTATTTTGACATACATACATACAACTTCTAAGGTGCCTCATACCCATGTCACATACTATGCTCAGATAAAGCATACCTATATTATTTTTGCTTGACAGTGTCTAGTTTTGATAATGTCATAAGCAATCATGTTTAAATTGTGCACTTTTTGATGATTCATACTTTTGGGGAGGGCTGGATATTCCCGACTGACAATTTCCTGTCATGACAAACTAATGAATGCACCAGTTTGATGTTATAAATACATGTTAATTTTTAATACAATATCATAATCAGGTATCACGCAAAGTATAAAAAAACAAATTAAATAACCGAGTGAAACCCGAAATCATTAAAATTTCGCATAAATTTAACGAGTTCAAATATTATTTTAAGGGCTCATTATAATACAATAACGTTATAATCATAACAGTTCGTTGACCTGTCTGGGAATTTGATGACAATGAATAAAGTCTTTATATTACAATTTACAAGACACGGCATTATAAAATACGCAAATTGAGAATTTTAATAAGTTGTTTAAAAAGTGTTGTGTGGAGCCTTTTTAGTATAGCTTGCGTGATTTAACCTTTCTCATCTAAAGTTTTCGTGGACATTTCCTGGCCTCCCCACCTCCCATCCTGAGAGGTTTCCTTATCCTTCCCCCACTCTTCCTGTCCAGCTATCCCCTCCTAACTTTCCTCCAGGACCCTGCAGTCGCTAAGCCGGGGATTTCAGTATCCCATTAGCAGGCTTTCCGGAGACTGCGGAGTCCGATACAAAAAAAACTATCGATCACTTAACATCACAATATTATGACCTACATGTTCATGTACCAACCCTTGTTATAAAGGTCATATAAAATCTGCATCGGACGCATAGCACTATAATAAGATGAAAAAATAAATAAAAATGAACATGAGTGCGTCAAGAGCGCCGCAGTCTGCAGAGGCAATACGGTTTCAATCAATAATTGGTTTAATATATCCCCGGCAAAGATTCCGCAGTTACAGCATTTTGGTTTAGGTTCAATTAAAAAACGCCAATGTTGAAACATGTTTTGCTGGTTATTTTAAATTGGTCCCAAGTAAAATAATTTGTGGATGGATTCAAGGTGTAATTTTTATATATATTTTATATATTATTTTATAAATTAAACAGCCAAAGAAACAATATTTTATATTGTTACGAGTGGACCTGAGAAACGTTGTCCCGTCTTAACTATGAATTTGCAGCGCGCATTCTGTCAATCACTGAAATTAACTTTTCTTATATTTTCTAACGTTCCGCTTAACTTCCTTAATTTTTTCTTTCATAAGATCCTTCTCCTGACAATAACAAACAACAAAAATAAAATAGTGAAATCGGTCCAGCCATTCACGCATGATGGCGTCACCAATGGGAATAGGGATTCATTTTTATATATATAGATTATAACATAAAATCGCTTAGCATTTTGGATCTCTGATAAATATGAAACCATTCTTTACCAAAGGGAATCTTTCGTTCGGAAAAGCCTTAACTTGTTAAAAAGCACCGCGAAACAGTCTGTTGTTTTTTCTTCCTATCGCGCCCTATATTGTGGATGAAACTAGCTGACCCCGTCCCATTTTAAAAGTGTCTTTGTTAGGCTATCTCCTCGGTACAAGATTAAAACGTAAACTTCTGTATCAAGTGACGTCATAACATTTAAAACATCGCATAATAGAAAATGAAACAGGTACATGTATGAAGGAAATTGTTTTATCGTGATGATTTTGCGAAAGTCCAAGATAGGATGGATTAAACAATGTAGCTTTTTTATCACTGAATACGATTGGAATTCGGTTGGCTTAGATAATCCCCGAGGCAACCAATATACAATACATAAGAAACTGAACATTGACACTGGCAGTACTACTCCTCAATTCAGAGGAATTGATAACCATAACAAAAAAAAAAGAAAAAAGGATCCTGCACTATGTTATTCCTTAATAATATGAACAGAAATAATAGAGTAATGTATCTTAAAGGGGCCTCTACGTGTTGTATCTATGATCATGCAAACCTTCCAAAAAGGTTGGCCTTTATGCCGTGATTTCCCGCAGGAAAGATAATAAAATAGACAACATAATAATAAAATAGATTGCTAATTTATACATTCATCACTACTAGTTGCAATATTGCAGTATATAGGCAACAAAATATTCCATTATGATGAAAAGGTATCATCCACCTGAATTTAAAAGTTACCCATGGAACACTAACGGCGCACCCTGGCTCGGCTTACTCTTTGAAGGATCTAGAGCCGAGCAAATTGTAATAGAAAACCCCATAAAAACTTTTCCTGACCAGAGAAGCTACCACAAAACTTACCTAAGTTTAGTTTTAGTAGCTTATGTGAGCTAATTGAGTGAGTTCATAATACAAAATTCCACACGGCCGACATCGTTAGCACAGAAATGCGTGCAAAGCCTCGTCTGCCGGGATTTAATTAATGACTCAACAGTACTTTCCTAATTTTACTTTCATAAGCATTGCATCGTGAATTCATAACGCGCTACTAGTTCTTAGAATTGAACGCTTCGTAATCATTTTACACACGGGTATGATTTAAAATCCATTTGCATGAATGTAGTGTAATGTCCACGTAAGTGTGTCGCGTTTCGGCCTCCGGGATCAGTCTGTGTATGTCCGGTTCCAACAGGCCGGCATAATAGTATCTACTGCCATGGGGTAATCATCTCTCGTCAGTCGACATTCTATTGGACCCCACTCCACTTACCATCAGGTGCAGTGGGATCAGTTTGTACACGTATAAAAAAATACGAATGAGGCATTGGTGAAAAAACCCCAACTAGATAACATAGTAAGGAGATATCTAGATATTTCACATTTGCATAGTATCAGTGGAAGGTCAGCATATATTTTATAACTGACTTGATACTCTTCACTGTACGCATGGTACAAAAACTCCAACACAGAGTTATATTCGAGGAATTTCGTTCAGGAGTTTGGCGAAACATATTTACCCTGCTCTATACAATAACGCAGAGTAAAGGAACAGTTATTATTAATAGATTCGAACCCAAAACCTCATGATCTACAACTCGATATACCACTAATCGACTGTGCTTTCAGTATAAAAGAAAAATGTCTACCCATTTAACTAAGTTTAATATTATCTCTCAACTAACCGAGAGATTACTTTAATCTGAAAATTAATTTTGTCGCTTCTAAGATTTCGTGTCGCGTTAAGCCGGCTTTCGTTAATGCCGTAATGGCCGACTTTTTGTCACCGTATCGGTTAATTAACTTCCGACCTAAGCCAGACTAATTAGTGGATCAAGGTCAGTCTAAAATACAGTTTTTAATACCTAAACTAAAGTAATGCTATTTTAAATATATTAAAACTGAGTATTCGATAATCTTCTGACGTGTATTAATATGTAGAAATTCGGTTTTATGTATTTGTAACACATTTTATACATAGTTATTATACTGCACTCTATATAAACTTTAAATGTATGCACTTTTCGGGACAAAAGTAGCCTACACGTTCATTCGAAACACGGTTTATCAGAATGCTTAACTTTATCTAAATCCGTTTAGTAGTTACTGCGTTTACTTCTAATAAACATGCAAACATTTTCAGAAATTTACATTCATTTTATTATAAGGATAACAGGATTTTATTGGAGATTAAAATGACGTTCTCAAAGACTCGTCGGACTTCACTTCTCGCTGTTAAATATGCATGTCATCATCTCTTACAAGAGTTGAACTTACTTGGGCAACTCGCCATGGTAGCCCATGTAAGTGTATCGCATTCCAGGATCAGCTTGCTTATATCCTTGTCAAACAGGCCAGTATAATTGTGTCGACTGGGAAGGGTATGCGGAATCGTCTCTACTCAGTCGTCATTCATATAGAAATATGTATGGGACAGACTTATTGCTAGGATACGTCGTTCCCGTACATTTTTTATTTTCCATTAGTATAAACCATTCACAATGACATTACCTAGTAAAAGCGGCAATAACCCAGTAGTTGTGGAACGGACTGCCAAAATGAATGTGCGTACACCTTTAACTTTTCTAAAATTATGTCTTTGTGAATTATGGCTTGCTTTAACGATAAAGGAACATATTGTGAGGAATCCTACATACCTGAGAAGTTCTCTATAAGAGTTTTGAGGGTGTATGAAGTCTACCAATCCGCACTAGACTAGCGTGGTGGACTAAGGCCTAATCACTCTCAGTAGTAAAGGAGGCCTGTGCCGAACAGTGGGACAGTATATAAGACAGGACTGATGTTTTATAAACGATTGTAGGAAATCGTTTTAGCTACGCTCTCTGGACCCCACTTACCATCAGACGCTGTAGAGTCACTTTACCAAGCACCTATGAAAAAGTATTGGAGCAGAATAGCATCGTAACTTAACCTCTCATTTTGTATCCAAGTTCAAAGATTCAAATACGCATTGAAAACATTGTTTTAGTATAAATCAATTGTTAACTACACCGTACAGGAAAACGTGTTTTCCTTCTGCCGTTACCAAGACTTGAGGATATTTATAGCGTGTTAAGGAATAAAATATCTCGATTTTATTAGAAGTAAAATTCATGTACATATACATAATATATATTGTCTGTATAAAATTATAGCGATCGTTATATAAACGTTAATCGTCCATGTCCCGTGTTCCGGTTTGAAGGACATTGTATCCAGTGTAACTACTGGACATAATAAGACAACATCTCATGTCTCAGGATGGCGAGCGCCGTGGAATACCAAGAATACTTTGTAATTCAAGGTGTTGGATGGTGTTTCTACTGTTTACTGGCGGTCGTATCGCTTACTATCAGGCGAACGGCAAGCTCGTCTCGTTATTCAAAGCAATAAAAAAAAAACAAATACAATGCGTCTCAATCCTCGATGGATTACGTGGCTCGCTATATGCCGAGTACCTTGTTCGTGAGCTTAAAGTAAATCAATACAAGGCAAAGTTATTTTCAACGATCACCATAAATCATCCGATCTTATAGCATTTACCCCAAAATGTCCCTAAACCTGTACAAACCACATTTTGAGGTCGTCGCCCCATTTCAGACGTTCCGCGCGTCGCCCAAACAGAGCCGTCTTGTCTTTTTGTAAGTAAACCATCGGAGCGTGTAGTGTTACAGCACGTGATGCCGAGTCATCTCAAAATGATTGGACGCAATCATTTTTTTACTGTATATTTTGTCGTGGTTGTGATGATAGGGTTCATATTTGTGTGGCAGGTAAACTCGATGGTAAAATTGTCGACGATAGACATTTTCAAAAATTGTTCGTTAACTTTTGTTGGCGGTGGGATCATTTTATATCTGCCCCGATAGCGACCGCCTTACACAAGGTGTAAAACCCGCCATAGTTGCCCACATAAGTGACTTCTGTTCTTACAGGTCGGCATAATTGTGTCGACTGCCGAGAGGTAATCGCCACTCAACAATCTATTGGACTCCACTCCACTTCCATCAGGTGCAGTTGGATCACTTTTCCGTGCAACTATAAAAAAAAACTCAGGCGATAATGGTCTTTAGGGCGAAATGGGAGAGGTTTTACTGGCCCTCTGACCATCTCACTAAGTTACAAAAGGCAACAGTAAGCCATAACCGTTTGTGGCAATTTAGAAATGCAAAAGCGGCATAGCTGCTCTTCAATTTATTGTACAACAAATAAAGCATAAGTATTGGTAGAAAAGGCCCCGTAAAAATCAACGGAGATCTCGTTGGTCGACATACTATACTGAACTTGGTATCACCGCCCATAACTTACTAGAAAAAATATTCTCAATAAAAACGTGCGTCAATTAATCGCTTCAATAAGACATTCCTGGACACCTTCACAGTGACAATAGAATTACAATAAACATGTACGCTACGTGGTATTGTGTGGATGTGGCTCGCATGCTAAGTGGCGCGGGTTCGACACGTTTCCTCCCGCAACGCTTTGTTTCCAACGGAAACGACCGGCAATTGTCAGTTATATCTGTCACTCAGTTTTTGATTGTAAATTTGGGTCGTTAATTGGTACATATAAGGTAATAATTAAATATATTCTCATGTATGTTGACTTATCATAAGCGCAACTGTATGCCTACGTCACGAATGAAGCATTATGTATAATTTTTTAAATTATTAAACAAGGTGGTAATGAAATTAATTGAAAAGTTGATGTTATAAAGAAAATACCAGTAGAAAGATACGAATTAAGTTACTATAAAAGAGACTACCCACTGCACTATTTTATGAACAGTTTAAGGAATATCTGGAATACTTAAACGAGTAATGAAACGACAACTTCACATTCAGACGTATATTCGATGACTAGCGCAACCGTATGGGCCGTTGAACTACAAAATTACCCTCAGTTTGTAATTATAAAAATACATATATTACAATATGACCATGTTAGAAGCGTGTCAGGCAAAAATATTCTTACAGACTATACTAGGTGACGATTCGGTCTAGAAATTGTCTCATACTTTTGAATACAAAGAATAATTATTTTGCCTAAGTTCCTACGGTCATATGAAACAGCAGCAGCAGTGGGCAAACTCCTTTACTATATGTTTTGCCCGCGGGTCCGCCCGTGCTTATTTCAAAGAGTTTTCTGAATATTATCCATATTTTCAGATTACCCCCACTTCTAAAGCCACAAACCATCTATTTATAATTGAATTATAACACCATATTGACCAATGCCACATCAAAATACAATTACGTTTGGATTAAACTTAATGCCTTAAGTAATACGGCCTTCAATACCACAGCATCATGCGCATCAGCGCTAGACCCTGGCGATGGAGAGCCCTGGGGCCTGGTGGTGAACTGCGCTGGTGAGACCCGGGTGGGCCAGACGGAGGCGGTGTACGCCGAGGGCATCTTCACGCTCAGCGTGAACGTGGCCAAGAACTGCGCTAAGATGAAGGTGCCCAGACTCGTGGAGATCTCCAGCGGACAGATGTACAGCACTGATAAGGTATTGTAGTAGTAGGCATTTTTGAAGATATAGTTATTTATTTAATTTTGAGAAAGGCTTACAGACTAATAAAAAAAATATGTAAATAATATCAAACATAACAACTATTGCTAAGATATGTCCAGCTTTGCCATTTTTTCTTTACAGTTGTACAAGGTTTAGATTAGCAAGAAAACTTGCAAAAATCGACTTCAGTAAGCAATTTTTAACGCGTAAACAATAACGGCAGTTGACTTTTACAATTTTTGCACTTTCAGGAATTGGCCGCAAGTCGCATGTGTATAGAACTATTTAAACATTGTCGATAGTGAAAACGCATCTGGAAGTGTAAATAATTGCTAATCTAAACTTAGCATTAAAAATAATATTTATTTCTTTCCGTTTCGCATATAATAAATGCATTTTTTGTACACTTGCAGAATGAGTATTTTTCATTTCATTGGCATAATGTAACGAAAATAGAAGTCCATTACTGCCCATTTTGTGCCTCAAAATATCAATCTCAAAACCAGTTTGCTCCCATTCCAGCCCCACAAAGAAGACGGTCCCGTGGACCCGTGGACGGTCGAGGGTCGCATGAAGAACAAAGTAGAGCAGGAGCTGAAGAACATGGACGGGCTGAACTACACCATCATTAGGCCAGCTATAGTCTACGGCGTGGGGGATAGAAGGAGTTTGAGTGAGTCACAAGGCTTTAAAAAAACTTACTTCTACAGTCCGCAGTGAAGCTCCGAGGAATCTCGTGGAATGTTATGATTTCATCGATATAGGCAACAGGGGCGTAGCTACCGCCGTATCAGTGGTACGAGGCCCCCAAACTTTGGGGCCCCTCTTGGCCCATACCAACATTAAACTAAGCAGGCACCCAAAAGTTCATACTGCACTGAAGAGCCCCCAACAAATATAGATATAAGGCCCATTTATGACAAGCTGCTGATAATTAACATCTGGCTAGGAAAGTGCGAAATATATTTATAACATCGATATCGTTATATCGACAAAACGGCTGCATAAAATAACAACTTTAACAAACCATGAGATTCCTTGCAGCTCTCCCGCGGACTGTATAGTATCACTGCAGTGTTTCTAATTGTCCACCAATGTGATTATAGTCGTCTCTTGCTTTAATGGTGTGTATGAGGGCTACGCATTAAAAGGATCTGGGATCGATCAGGTCGTGTGATTAAGAAGTGGTTATCTATGTGGTTATAGTGCCCTAAGTGAACTTTAAAAAAACTAGGGTTCTTAACCGATCCCCACGACGGTAACCAAAATTTTGGTTTAATAATAGTGTCAGCACTGTCGTATATACTGTCCCACTGTTGGGCACAGGCTGCCTCTACTACTGAGAGGGATTAGGCTTTAGTGCACCACGCTGGCCTAGTGCGGATTGGTAGACTTCACACACCCTCAAAATGCCTATAGAGAATTTCTCAGGTATGCTGGTTTCCTCGCGATGTTACAAAGTGACAAAGTAAGGTTTGCCACACGAAAATCCCAAATTCCATTCCAATATGGAAATAGACTCGCCATTTATCGTAAAGTGGGAAGAATGTGGACCGGAAAAAATTTGGTGCACTGGTTAGATCTCTGCCTATGCTTAAAACATATATGTATGATTTTAAATTTAAATCCAACAAAATTGACATAAGTAACTTTAAAGTATCTGTCCAAATAAGCAACATCTATATGTAATTTTATAAATAAGGTGTGTTTGTTCAAATATTTCGCACAATTATCGTTCGAGAGATGGGAAGTGTGTTATTTTTTCATCCATTGTCACAAACAAATTGTTTTTGTCGTGTGAATGTTCGTAATTATTTATTCCGTTTACCTAAGGCCGAGGAACTTGTTTTGATTCTTGTATAAGTTTTTTTTTTTATGATATTCGAATATAATTAGTAGATTTACGGATGAAATTATAATTACTTGAGTACCACGTGAAATTGCGACTGTTTTATGGGTAGATACTTATATTATGTTCTCTTATATAGTCTATCTGACTGTCGAATTTCATCAAAATCGATTCAGCAATTCATGCATTACCTTCGGACATAACACAAACTAATAAAAGAAATTAACTAACTTGCGGACGACCAATACCTAAGTCCTCTCCGTGACCATGAAGGCTGTAAAGCATTTGAACGTCGAGAGAAAATTAAAATATAAAAAACCGCAACAGTTATATAATACTAAACTTCGCATCAGTCCTGGGTTTGCAAATAGGCCGTATAGGCCGCAGCCTATGGGCGTCAGATTTCAGAAATCGCTCACTCGATTTTATTAATCTTTCGTTTAACTTTAGTGCCTTCCATAATGCAAATAAATGGAAAATTATTAAGTATTTTAAAAACCTACCTACATAGAGCGGCGGAAATAAAATGGCCTACACTCATAAAAAATATAAAACACTGCTTCACATTCACAAGTATTATTTTTTTCACAGCTCCTCGCCTCTTATACGGCGGTATCTATAAACACCTGAACGAAACAATGAAGCTTCTATGGACAGCGGATCTGAAGATGAACACGGTCCACGTGAGCGACGTGTGCCGCGCCGCCTGGACCCTCGGCACCAGCGCACAAGCGAACAGACAGACGTATAACGTGGTGGACGACGCCAACACCACGCAAGGGCTGCTCGCTGAACTAGTGTCGGACATCTTTAATATCAACCATGATTATTATGGTACCGCTATATCCACGCTGGCTAAGGTTTGTGCAGTTCTATATTTACATTGTTATTCATTGGTCGCAATCACAATTTTTAGTTAAAAAAAATAATATTTATTTTTATATTACAAGATATACAAATTCCTCATGGGTTTCCTTAATATTTTTTTTTTTAACTGGGAACACACTGATACTCGTTTGTTGTCTCTCCCGTTGCAATCGGCATAAATTCTATCTTCAAATAATACATTTAAAATATAAAAAAAAACGCTCGTGGAACAGAAAAACAGATAATTTAAAAATTAAAATGAAAAAGAATTCGTGGCCCATGAGGGGATCGAACCCGCGACCTTCGCGTTATTAGCACGACGCTCTAACCAACTGAGCTAATGGGCCGATGGGAGGTCACGCGAAATAATCTACCGGATTGTGTAAATATATATTATATAAGATTATGTAAATTTATAGTTTCTGAATAAATAAAACTGCTGAATATGTAATTATATGTGTATAGATGCAAATTTAAAAGCAGATTTCACCATTTTGTCCAGCGAAACTCCAGTGAATATAAATGAGTTTTAAAAATATATAAACTAAAATTTCAAGCAGTCGTCTCGTTGCTAATACTGCCATAGAACCATAATAATAAGAAAAATGTGGGAGTGGAGACTACCATACCAGTATTTTTAGATGGTGGCGTTAGCAACGTGACGTCACAAAGTTTCGCTACGTCATCACTTTCCATAGCAGTAAAACTACGACTTGCCCTTCACTGGTTATTATGCCCGTACATTTCACTATTGATTACTGACTGGCACACGCGAAGCGCCGATTCACTCTATTCATATATGTATAGCTTTTGCCCGCGACTCCGCATGCGTGATATATTTACCCGGGATAACAGGTAGCCTCTAGCACTCAGGATTAATGCAGTTTTCTATTAGTTAAAGAATTTCAAAATTGGTTCAGTAGTTCCAGAAATTAGCCCCTAACAAAACTACAGACTTTTGATGATATTAGTATAGACAGTAAGATTGCAACAATAATTGAGGGTACCCAAAAATATAAAAAAAAAAACCTTAGAGAAAGAAAAAATATTTTTCAAGACGATATATCATTTTTATTTCCACAATAATGCCTTTAACATCAAAACAATTTAAATTGGATATTATTTAAGAGTCAAGAGTATTTATAACTGTTGTGTATGTTATAGAACGACATAGCATCGGTGGCGGAGGAGGCGAACGACAAGCACCTGACGGCGTGGGCCGACATGTGCCGCAAGTACTCGCTGGAGCACACGCCGCTGGAGCCCAGCGCCGGCGCCGAGCTGCTCCTCAACAAGCAGCTGTGCCTCGACGGGAGCAAGCTGCGGCCCATCCTCGCCCCCGGCGTGCCCGCGCCCACCTCCGACAACTTGCGACAGGTACCAGCAGTTTATGTGGCCACAGCAAAATGACCCTACTGGATATGTATATAAATGGAGTGGTGGCAAATGTAATGGCAAGTAATTTAAAAATGGGTCTCACCAGTCTTATGTATGCGAAGACTGATTCGGAACACGATTACTTGGATCATCATGGCGGGTTTTATACCTTGTGTACGAATATCTATGTAGGTGAGCACAAATATCCTCCCACCGCCATTTATTAATTTAAACTAACTAGGTGTCGGTCAGAGACAATGTCCAGAACATAGTATACTTACGTATCAAATTTCATACATATAGATATGTATGTTTACGGATTTATACTTGATTGGTTAACTCTATCTCTTTACATTCCAGGTGCTTGAGGACTACGCTTCCATGAATCTCTTCCCCAAAGAGCTCCTGCTATGACCACAAAAGTGAAGAGATCAGCTATTTTTGTACCGACAAGCCATTTTATTAAAAGACGAAATTTTAACCTATATACATAAGCTTTGCGTCGATTCTGCGATCGACCGCGCGAGCATTTTATTGTAAGACTAAAGTCTATTTAAGATATATCGATAAGTAATATTGTAATCGATATAATAGTATCGAATAGGGGATTCTAAGAATGTTATTCTCAGATCAACATCATTAATTTGAAGAAATAAATAGAAAAGAATGTATGGGTTTCCTATACGATTTTAATCGATTATAAAATACTACTATATCGATTAAAGTTTGCCGTCATTTTAAAGAATAGATTTTATTCCCAATGTTTTATTCACCAATCGGGGTGCTTTAGGCTGGCTTATTTTGTAGTTTGGCTGAAAATTGTTTTGATTTTTTCTAACATTTAAACTTAATACACTGTGATAATGACGTGTGATGCTGTGAAACTCAAAATATCTAGTATTCCGACAAAAATATTTTAGGTGAGCAGACAATAAAAATCTATAAGTCGTCTAACGAACTAACGGTCTTACTGTTAAGCAATTGAAGACTGGATACCAAAAAGCAATGTTAGAGATCAGTTCGTAGATAATTTACAGTGTCAGCAGTAGGGATAACAAACTAGAAGATCGGTAACATATGATTCCACTGGCTTTCGACGCACAAATCGACCAATATAATAGCAAAGCTGCACCTTTAAACCCTTTTTGGAACTACATCAACCGAGCCGACCTATTAGGGATGTTTGAGACTCCTAAACAAGCAGAGAGTTTAGCTGATCTTTTCAATCAACAAATACCTATTTGATATCATTTTAAATAACTGAAATTGGTCCTTCAAAACAAAACTATATACCGATCTCTATCGTTAACCGTCGTGATTTTACTAAATTCTATATTTGGATTGTCAATGTTACGTCTATTCCATCCAACAGTATCAATTGAGAAACGAGATTATATAGCGGCGCATCCTAGCCGCGTTTAGAGGTACTTAAACGATTTTTTTTTACTTTATTTTATGGTGCAAAATACTTATAACATGCGACGAAACTGGCCTCAAATAACACTTTAATTATTCTTAATTCAATAATACTGCCCTAGGACCATTTTAATCGCACTGCCTAATTATAAAATGTCGATTTTTAAATTAAGGAATTGATAACGTCTAGAATTGGTCAAATTCTGTAGATCTACGGTAAGATTTCAAAATGAATTACGCGTAGTTTCTTATCGATAAGTCACACGTTTTTATATCGATACATTGAACACAAATATCGACACTTCCTACACCTTATATCTTATAGGCCGTGATAACTAACATAAGGAAACATTTATGAAGTGCATTTTTATTCTATTTACGTAATGTGCTTTGTATTTTGTTTTTTAGTCAGCGCACTTATTCGTTAGATATGATTGCTCGCAGAAACGTATTTCAGTATGTATATTGTGGTGATAAGCTAAGAATATATTCAATATTTCGATCTAAATTTTAATAATTTCGGAATTTATAAACTTCCATTGTATTTACAAGTATAAAATATTTCTGTGCTCCTTATTTTAATAATATAACCATTCAAAACAGCGACATCTGTACTGTAATTTACTATAATATACATTTAAGCGTATAAAATAACACCGCAATAATTAAAATATCGAGCACGCTGAAAGGAATCGTACTAATACTAAAGTGATTTTATCGATATCGATTATAATCGATAAATAATGTCGATGCTGTATCGATTAAAATTATATTTACGAATTATTTTCTAAATCGCATTAGCTATTACTGTTCGAGTATTGAAAGAGTATTGTTTGAAATTATTGAAGCTTGCGATGTTTCGTATTATTTTAATGTCAACGTATTATGTAATAAATACTTTTATTTGCGTATCTATTTTTTTTAGTCGCCCTATTATAAGCAATTTGTCCCATTCCTAAAACAACAGCGTATAGTTGAAATAACTTCTAGCGCTAGTCATATTTCAAGTCTCGACGTAAAACACTAGTCTCACCGCCGGCGATGAACTAAATATCGCCTATTTAGTCCATTGAAATGTTACATTTTTTAGGCCTTACCTTGCGTTTTTTAGAGGACGCAATTTTATTTTTTTGAAGTGTAGGGGAGGTCAGTCTAAAGCTAAAACCAAGTTTGTGGGGTCGCCACCCTTGTCCCACGGCCGCCATCTTGAAAATAGGGGTTGAAATGGTTTTACGATGTATCTCTTAAACTATTTATCTGACAAAAAAATTATAAACATTTTTGTTGCAAATTAAATTTTCTACAACTTTGGTCTAGTAACTTTTGTCGTAGAACTATAAATAAAAAGTTATGAGCGAAAATGTTAAGAAATTCAATGTTAAGCAATGTCCATTGCAACGTCATCAGAACGTGTGTTTATAAGGTTCATAATACTTTTTTTGTACTCCCATTAATACCCAAATACCCAAGGGACCATTAGGGAACAAAAGAACATCTGCCTGCTATTATTATTATTATTTCTAACCTCTGTTGTTGTAAGAATAGCTGATAATAATAATTATGTTGAAGTTGTCGTTCAACTTATATCTTTTAGTTGTGCTATATATTTCTGTACGTGCGGATGTATTTTATTCGATTTCGAATGATTTTAGACACAATTTTAATTTTTATTAGCATTTTGACTTTTAAAAGACTTTTAAAAGTCAAAATGCTAATAAATAACTTACTTACTACAACTTCAACACAATATTATCAGCTATTCTTATAATAAGAGAGGTTAGAAATAATAATAATAATAGCAGGCAGATGTTCTTTTGTTCCCTAATAGTCCCTTGGGTATTTGGGTATTAATGAGAGTACAAAAAAAGTATTATGAACCTTATAAACACACGTTCTGATGACGTTGCAATAGACATTGCTTAACATTGAATTCCTTAACATTTTCGCTTATAACTTTTTTATTTATAGTTCTACGACAAAAGTTACAAGACCAAAGTTGTAGAGAATTTAATTTGCAACAAAAAATGTTTATACATTTTTTGTCAGATAAATAGTTTAAGAGATACATCGTAAAAACCATTTCAACCCTTATTTTCAAGATGGCGGCCGTGGGACAAGGGTGGCGACCCCACAAACTTGGTTTTAGCTTTAGACTGACCCCCCCTACACTTCAAAAAAATAAAATTGCGTCCTCTAAAAAACGCAACCCCAAATGTAACTTTTCAATGGACTAATTTTCTTGCCCCAGAAACTTACAATAGATATACATTCCGTGTAAAAAAGGAGATGCATTATAGATATATATGTGCTACGTACTAGATCTGGCGTTCCGTACACTCATTGTGTTCGACTCAACTGTACTGCAATCCGTACACTTGACTAGTATGATTTCAACATTTACAGCGTGTGAAAATTTACGGAATAACGCTCATAATATAAGAACTCGAGTCTAAGTGTAAACTTGTATGTGATTAAAAAATATTAGTAAATAGGTTATAACAGTGACGTTTTCCATTTTAGTTCAGATTTTGAACAATTAATTTATATGGATGTTCGTGTCTATAGAATATACGTCAATGAGATGCATATATTAATAGTAGACCACTGGCTACACTGCCCACTACTTATTTGATTAATTAGAAGGGCCACAAACAAGAACCAGCCCAGGGCCTCCCAACCGTGTTTCCACTCCTGGTGGAGGTTTCAGCTCTTGACCGTATACAATGAAATCCTTCAAAAAATTGAGTAGAGGTATAAAAACACTGAAGTTTCTCTTTGTTTTTTATTCAAGACCAATAATAACATTTAAAAGTCAAAACACTGCAACAGGCAGCACTCGGCTAAAACAATTTATTGCACATACATTTGTAAATTTGAAGGCCTTAGGTGTCAAATTAATATATACTTTTTAACTCTATTACAACAGAAACCAAACAGCTGTGACAAAATATCGATTTTATACCAAAATAACAATAGGGTACACTGATTTTACTAAATGGTTACTAATATTTTTTGAAGTTATCATACAAAGTTTCCGAACGTTCGAATTTGGTAACAAAGGAAAATGACCAAATACCGTGTTTGTCTCCATCGGATGAAGGGAATATTATAAATTCAAATATACAATAATTAGTCTCACCATCATTCAGATAGAGTGCAATAAGTATCTACATTAATGGTGAAGATGGCAACTAAGCATTTGCACATAAATGAAATTTCTTTACAAAATTAAACAAATTGGCTCAGTTGTCAGAACTACCTAAAGATTACGAATTCTGACGTTCAAAATGCTTTAAACATATCGCACCTTTAGAATTATAATTTTGTGTAATTACCAAAAGTCGATGTTGCAATAGTTTCGACACTTTTTAATTCTGAATTATAAAGTCAATTTAATGGTTTCGTATTGCTTTAAATGACGAGACGTGCTTACCGTTCGCCTGATGATAAGCGATAAGACCGCCCATAAACAGCAGAAACACCACCCAACACCTTGAATTACAAAGCATTGCTTGGTATTACACTGCGATCGCCATCCTAAGACACGAGATGTTAAGTCTTATTATGTTCAGTAATTACACTGACTACAATGTCCCTCAAATCGGAACACAACAATGACTACACACCGCTGCATGGCGGGAGAAATAGACATTGCGGTGGTACCTACCCACGTGGACTCTCACATATGAGAGACACAACCAATGTGATTTTATGCACTTGGGTCATAGTAATTCTAAAGGTGCGATATCTCCATTACCGAAAGCTAGCGCGTCACATATTCACGAGCTACACGTGTAGTCTGTGATTGAAGATTTGTCAGTCGCCATAACGAAGCATTTTTTATGCGTCAACAATGTCAAATACTTGACATCTATGTATCGGTTTCTTCAATTATATGATTATTGAAACATACTGTATATAATATTGCATTGGTGTGGGTTCTGTGAATGGCTAATTGACCTACAGCTTGGCAATGTGCATTCAATATTTAACACCAAAATTTAGTAACATTAAATAAATCTGTAAATTATCTCTAAGATCTGAATGTTTTGAATACTTTCTATATTTTGTTTATTAGAAATGCTTTGTTCCTATCCACCCATATTTAACGTTATTAACAATTAATTTACAATTCAACCACTTAGGAAGCAACAGACGCTTTAAATAAATGTGAGCATAGATTTGTACACTTGTTAATACAATACTTATGTAGCAAAGGAAGTATCAATATTAGGGTACTTGTGGAATTTGTACAATATTTTAGAAACATATTAAAAAGTGTCTAAATTACGAAAAAGACAGCAATGAATATTTAAAATATGATTGAATTTTATATTTTATGATTATTTTACATTTGGAGTTGATCGTTACCTAGCCCAAGGAAGGTTCTTAATAAAATATTCAAATCAGTAATATTGACCCCAAAAAGCGAAATTATGAGACATCGATATTTTATTCACGACAACAACGTTTTTATTTTACAAGATAAAATTCTGTACAAACAGTATTAACTCGATAACAAGTGGATTTACAGTCGATAAAACAGTTCACTTCACCATAGCCTTCAATATTTTGATGATCGACCGGCATTTACGAAGTTCCATTTAGTTTTGAGAACTATGCATATACATAGACAAAATCAGTTGTTTGTTTATCGATAAAAGTGAATGTGGAGACACAGGGGCGGCCTTAAGGAGTTGGAGAGGGGAGCAAACAGGGCAACGCCCCAGGCTTCGCCCGACTCGGCTGAGGATCTTTTTTTAAAGCCGCCACCATGTTACCCAACAAAGCATCTAAGCTCTTAACATTTTTGATATCGGGATTTTTTTTGCCCCCGCTCGGGGCCTAGCTAAAGCCGTCACTATGTGTAGATTTTGAAAGTAATTTTATACGTATGACGACACAAACACGCTAAGTAATAAACACTGCCTGCAAATAAAAAGAACCTTGTAAACACCAGTCGATATTGTCAAACGAGAATACAGCACTAACCCGATTGGCAATTAGTTTCAGCCTAATGTCCCACACACCTTCAAACCCAGGGCCTTGCATTAAATATTTCGGTAACTATTACAGCAACACCTTTACCCTTAATGCAAAACAAAATCGAATCTCGGTCAATCAAGCACATAACTCATGGGGGGTCTCTAGGCCCTTAGAGCAGATCCCGAAGATTACGGGACTCGCACGGGGGGCCAGCCCCTGGCGTGGCCGCGGCGAGGCGCGGGACGTCATACATGTGCACATTCCACTGCGCTCACGTGACAGTAGTCGGTCAGAGGGACTATCACCACTTGTATCTGGGGACAAAACAACAATGTACTTAAAATGGCAGTAGAAGTAACCAATTTGTGATATTATATCAGCCCTGAATTATATACTGTTCCACTGCTTGCTCCTAGTGCACCATACTGGCCTACTGCAGATTGGTAGACTTCAAGTTCTTATAGATAACTTTTTAGGTAACTATATTTCCTCACAATTTTGATGCTTTCCTTCTCCGTTAAAGCAAGTTCTAATTCGACGCTATTTATAAATGACCCTTCAGGAGTTATCAGAGACATTGTTTTCTTTTTTATAAAAGTATGACAAAGTGATCCAGTGGGATCACGGATCAGCTGCAGTGGCAGCTAATGGTAAGTGGATCCCACATCCAGATAGAATGTTGACTTCCCTTGCTAGTCGATTCAATTATGCCGGCCCGTTTGAACCGTATATAGACAGGCTGATCCCAGAACGCGACACATTTAGATGAATCACTACGGCAAGTCTCGCCGCGCACGCCGAGGAGAGCGGCCACTTTCGATGCACGCTCCGCCTCGACTGAAAGAACTAACCTGCATGCAGATAGAAGTTTACCTGGACTACTCACGTTTAGCTGCATTACCTGCCTGCGGAACTCACATCTACCTGCATTACTCACACCTGCCTGCGCTACTCACATCTAGCTGCGTTAGCTGCGTTACCTGCCTCACACCTGCCTGCTGAATCACTCACGTCTAGCTGCATTACTCACACCTGCCTGCGCTACTCACATCTAGCTGCGTTAGCTGCGTTACCTGCCTCACGTTTACCTGCGCTACTCACGTTTAGCTGCATCACCTGCCTGCCGAACTCACGTCTAGCTGCATTACCTGCCTGCGGAACTCACATCTAGCTGCGCTACTCACACCTGCCTGCGCTACTCACATCTAGCTGCGTTAGCTGCGTTACCTGCCTCACGTTTACCTGCGCTACTCACGTTTAGCTGCATCACCTGCCTGCCGAACTCACGTCTAGCTGCATTACCTGCCTACGGAACTCACATCTAGCTGCGTTTGCTGCATCACGTCTACCTGCATTACTCACACCTGCCTGCGCTACTCACATCTAGCTGCGTTAGCTGCGTTACCTGCCTCACGTTTACCTGCGCTACTCACGTCTAGCTGCATCACCTGCCTGCCGAACTCACGTCTAGCTGCATTACTCACGTTTACCTGCCTTACCTGCCTTACTCACATGGGTGTTAACAACGTAACCGTCACGTAAATTACGGGATAAGTGAACGTTATGGTGCTAAGTGAATAATTAAACAAATAGTGACAGTAAATAGTGACTTAAATAATCTAACAAGTGTTAACTGGTGTATTAACATTAATATCTGCAATAGACACAGTTATAATATCTATAACCCAACTGATATTAAATTAAGACACCTAGTGCTAACATATAAATAATTAATAGTGTGTAGACTCATAACAACTAGTGAACACTGTATAACCACGTAATAAGTGTAGTGAACTATCATTAACAAGAACCAGTTAATAAATAAAAGCCATAATAACCAGTGAACAATAAATAAATTAATAAAACAAATAACTGACATTAATCAGCTAACAGTTTAACTCTGTGATTGACTCGTGAACTGTGACAGTGAAAGTGATTACTGTGGGTGCACCTGGCAGTGCACAACAAGCATACATACACACGCACCAGCTAGATACGCTGGGCGTGTGCACCCTGGTGGCCGTTACCACTACTGCCGCTGCCGCTGCCGTTGCTGATGCTGCTCCCCTAAGGTAGGAAGCCTGGTTTACGGCACACACATATTGGGCACATACAACTGTTGTGCACCACACTCTCTGACACAATGACCGCAACACAATATGATGCCCTAAGTGACAACGAGTTCGCTGATGCGCACAGTGACGTGCCACCTGTCGTCGTCAACAACCCCCCCGCGGCACGCACAACTGTGTCTGAATGCCTACTGGCCATCCATAAACTCACTAACAAGATCATAACTACAATCAACACTGGCAAAAGTGTCACTTCGGAGAACAAGAAGGCGACCATTGCATTCGCCACTGAAATCGACACAATCACTAAACAAATTAGCAACCTGTGCCAGACAAAACTCACTCTTAACCAAATCAAAGAAGACATAAAGGAAGACATCAAAGCTACCGTCCGAGAAGAAGTCGCAAAGCATACGGCGGCGCCAGTCGCGGGCGCTGCTGTGCCCGTCCCCATCGCCACCAACACCAGCGCAAGGACCTACGCGGCGGTGGTAGCATCTAATAACAACACATACACCTACACCTTCGCCGAAACCGAAACTTGTTTGCAAGCCGGCGCTCATAGTCTCCTCCACGTGTCAAGAGGGAGGTGACGTTCCGTGGCACGGGATTCGCACCGACTAAAATCCAGCCAATCTCCAAGAATAAAGTCAGGATCGAATTCGAGACGCAAACACAGTGCGACACAACAATAAACAAGATCAAAACGGTCGGTGCTCTTACAGCCGCTCCCGTCAGTAAACGCAGGCCCATGCTTATGCTGAAAGGCATAGCGAAGGAAATCAAAGCTGAAGAACTGATCAGCGTCATTTTGGGACAAAACCGCACAATCACAGAAGCCTGTGAAAATCAAGACGACGACATCGCCATTAGATTCATCAGAAACAACCGGAACGACTGGCTATACAACGCAGCACTGGTCACGACACCCAGAGTGTGGCGAGCATTCATTGCACTCGAACGAATTAACATTGAATACCAACGTGTACACGTTGAAAACTACACCCCATTCCTTCACTGTTTTTCTTGTCTGCAATTCGGGCACGCAAAGAATCGGTGCACGTCTACCAACACACACTGCCGCTTCTGCGCTTCCAACGAACATAAGGACACTGATTGCCCCGACCGTACTAATACCGAAGCTTTCAAGTGTCATAACTGCGTCACCATCAACAATAAACGAGGAACAGATACGGACGTAAATCACACGGCCACCTCGTATCGGTGCCCGCTTGTTCGGAAAATACGTGAAAATATTATCGCCCAGGTCGACTATGGCCAACAAGAAGAATAATAAGAATAATAACCGAAACAACTGTCCAACGAACAATAACATTAATATTATTCAATGCAATCTAGATCGAAGCTATAACAGTTACCAAGAACTGTTACAATACCTTGAGGTCAATGACTGCGACATAGCCCTGATTTCTGAACCGTATGTCGGCAAAGCCCTTACAATAAAAACGTCACCCGGATACGAGGTGCATCAGTTTCCCGCCGACGACGAGCACCCGGTGAAAGCAGCAATAATTGTCAACAAAAAGCTTGGCTCCACCCTGGGAATTAGCCAGTTTTCATCCACCAATTTGGCCACCACGCCGATAAAGATCGGCAACCGCAACATCTACATATCCAGCGTATACGTGGAACCCAACGAAGATAAAAACAACACTATACTGAAGTTAGAACATTACATCGATTGTACTAAGGACTCGCACCGCATAATCGGTGGCGACTTCAATGGCTGGCACCAGGTGTGGGGTTCACCCAAGGCGAACAAGCGAGGAATAGATGTCATGAACCTCATAATCAATAAAGAACTCACTGTCTGCAACATCGGAGAGGCACCAACCTTTAAAACCATCACTCACGGGAAACTAAGACAGTCCATTATCGACCTTACCATTGCAACATCATACCTCAGCAACCACATACATCAATGGAAGGTCTCCGGTGATGTTTGCACAACATCTCAACACAATGCAATATCGTACACCCTCACCCTGGACCACAAACCCAGTAAAAACAAGAGTCAAACCACATACAAATATAATACTAATGACGTTGACTGGGATATCTTCACCACACAACTCACCAAAGACTTGGAAGCGGCCAAACTCACTAACGCAGACGACATCGCAGCATTCAGCCAAACAACGTTGGACGAATACATTGACAAGATAACAAAACAATACAAACCACCTGTAAACGGCTCTTCCCTACAAAAAGGAAATTCCCCACCCGCGCTCCCTTCTGGAACGACAAACTGGAACAATTGAAATCGCAGCTTATCAAAATCCATCACAATATCAGTTCTAACAAAAGTAAAGGCATGCCATATGAAGAACTACTGAAGCAACAAGATGAGAAAGCCAAAGAATATTCTGCGGCCATCCGACAAGAATCCACTGCTCACTTCCGCAATTTCTGTAGCTATCAAGGCAAAGAGAAAAAATAATAATATATATTGTGTAATGCACGATAAGGTGAAACGTGAATAGCTGCCTAATCAGTATATATAATTTGTATTGTGTAAAATTTTGACTTAATTTTATATAAGCATAATCTATGACTTTATACTATTTTAATTTTCTAACTCAAAAGCGGTAAAACCAATTAATATTCCATTAACACGAATGCTGGCATATTACTTTGTCACATAACTGTACATAGATGCTATATCTGTATAAAGAAATTATTGTATTTTGTAGATTTCTAGTTAATTCTAAGTGAAAACGAAGCGTGCTCTCGAAGAGAATCCCGACGCGACCATGCTTCGCCTTAATCGACAGTGTGTAATCTATGTTAATTTAACTCGTTATAACTCTGTAATATCTATAAACATCTTATACTATTATCCTAAGCTTTCAAACTTACTATCAGTACTCTAACAACGAGAAAAAAAAAATATCATACTTGCCTTTCTTTCTTTAATTTATTATGTATAAAGAATATTGTAATATAATCTTAATTTTTCTCACTCTTCATTAGTACTCTTATTACACTTATTAATTGCTATCTTGGGAAAAAAAATTATAATAATAAATAAATAAATTAACCAATAATAACTTCGAATGGAAAATTAAGATTGTACATGAACTGATTCATTGATTGATTGATTAATTACTCAAAACAAAACAAAAACCAAACTGAATTACTATATAACTAATTAACAAATAATTAATATGCAGAATCAAATTAATCAATCAATCACTTTATTCACTGTCATATCGGCGGTCACTCTGAGCGATAACACACTAACTCGCTCTGAGTGATCGCCGATATGCAGTCCTTATCCTTATCCTTCCTTTCCCAATTCCTCCTTCCTTCCCCTCCTAAACTCCCTTGGCCCCTGCAGTTGTTAAGCCGGGAGGAACCAGTATACCGTTCGCAGGTTCCTCCCGGTGTTGACTGCGGGATCAGCCGCTTAAAAAAAAATCACTACGGCACGTTTTAACACTGTGTATGGTGGTAACTATTCGGTTGGATACAAAATACATCCTACTGAATTCCTTACCTGGAAATTAAAACCCAAACAATCTCACTATTCGCAGTTAAGAAAGCTACTTGACGTCTGATGATGGTGTATAGCAATATCACTCTGAATCGAATACACTTACCCGCAGCTGATCTCGGTTGGGTCCCAGCAGGTGCTTTGGTTCGGGGAAATCACAGCTTTCTGTGCATTTTGAACACCTTCTGTTGGAAATAAAATAATAAATTACATAGGCTCCTTTCGACCTTCAAGGCTTTGAACCACACAGGATTTAGGATTCTTCTTGACAATTAAAAAAATTGTTTCAGTAGCTACTGCAAAATTTTTAATTGCTTAACATTTTTGTTTCGTAAATTTGTACAGTTGCATTTCGAATCAAATTCGATTTTCTTTTTTTTTCAAGTCAAACGGGGGTTGATATGTTTATTGTAGGGAATGCAACCTCGTTCTCGCGAGATCTCGTGCTTTACGAGACTGGATTCATGGTCTCGCGAGATCTCGGTTAAACCTAAAATCTCGCGAGATTGCATTCCCCTGTATTGTATACTGACTTGTGGTTGAGTCCCGCGGGGGTGGCGTGTGCGGGATGCGTGGCGGAGGCGGGATGCGTGGCGGCGGCGTGTGGCGCGGCGGCGGGCGAGTACAGCGGCGTGTTCAACGAGTCGAAGTCTAAGGCGCCGTCGATGTTCAGCATCCTGCACACACACACACTATATTACTGTCACACCATTGACGTATATTCTATAGACATGAACGTCCATATAAACTATTTGTTCAAAATCTGAACTAAAATGGCAACCAAAACGTCACTGTTGTAATCAATTTATTCACTTGTACAACAAATAATTTTACTTATTTAACTAATATTTTTTATTCACATCCAATTTTGCACTTAGACTCGCGTTTTTATATTATGAGCGCCATTCCGTATACAACTAAAGGCATCAATATTGACACCATTCTAAAATCAGTTTGAATTCAAGTCAGTTGAACGCAATTAATGTTCGGAACGCCAAATCTAGTACGTAGTATATATATATCGATGTGTCACATTGTCAGGAATGGGGAAATAATAGCCGACAAACAACTTGAGCACATTGCCCCGTAGTGTGGAATTTTATTACTTTACTATAGCTACACTTAAAGTAGTTTGCCGGCTGCCATACTAATGTCATTAGATTTTTAAAAAAACACCGATCTGGTGCGAGTTTGTGGTCCTTACACAACTTTCTTATGGATACAAGAGAGGTAAACAGTTCCCTTGCAACATCTTTCAAAATGAAACATTACAGGCATTAGAAACAGTTACTCGAATTAAACTAAATTATTTTTATAGTTGAGTTTATTTATCAATACACACATTCTGAACTGAGCTAAGGTACTGACCTATTCTGAGCTGAGAATCGATGAACGCGCTCCACCACCGAGGAGACATGTTCCACGCCCTTCTGCACGCCCCACACTAAGATACCGATCTGAAAATATATTATGCAGTCAGTCAAAAAAAAAAACAAAAGCAATACATCCTTATAGCAGTACTTACGAATTATATATATATATATATATATATATATATATATATATATATATATATATATATATAATTCGTAATATATATATATATATAAGTATGTGGGATCACGGGAAGTGCAAACACCAAAAATACCGTAAACTTACTTTACTTTTTTAAAAAAATCACAATCACCGTCCTATAATAAAAAAACGACTTAATCCTACTCTCTCTTTTTCTACATACGTCGTCGTCTAACATTACTTTCATTCTATCTCTTTACTCACCTTCTTAACACTATCTGTCCCTTTCACACACTTATTTTACATTCCGTTTCACTCAACACCTTTCTTACACTCCTACACTCGGTCATCCTGCATTCTGTCTGCCCTCAGACACACTTAACAAACACACACAGCAATTACACACATAGTAAATTCACACACAAAATACACATTTTCTTTTTTGTAGCAAACTTACAACTAACACTTCACATAACAAAATTAACATACATTTTGTTTCAGTTTTTTTTTTTTATTATATTGTGCTCCAATAATGTAAACAATTCTGTAACCTGTAATATGGCAATAAAAGATTACTCTATCATTACTAGCTTTTAATTCTTTCCCTTTTCCTATTTCCATTCCTTACCATTCCTCTCCATTTATCAACTTCTACCAATTACAATTACCTTACAAAGAGAACTCTACTTTTGATTAATATTATCTGGCCATTGTTTCATAAGATCTGCCGCTGTAGATGTCTTATTTGGGCCTTCAGTGGATTGGTCCACTTTCTCTACATCATACCTATCAAATCTTTTGACTTTGGTGATCCGGTACGGTCCCAAGTATTTAGGTTTTATCTTCATTCCAGGACCAAACTGGGTTCGCTTTATTGCTACAATGTCTCCCTCCTTATATTTTCTACAATTTTTATTGTTCTTATCATAGCCCTTCTTATTTTCTTGTTGAACTTCCAATATTTGTTGTTTAGCTCTTTTCCTAAGTTCATCCCTATTTTGCATATAGGCATCCCGCTCTTCTTGTTGTAACAATTCATATATTTCTAAATCCTCTTGTCTCCTCATTTTCTTTCCTATTAGCATTTTAAATGGTGTTGTGTTGACACTTCTCTGGTAAGTACTATTTAATGCCATCTGCACTCTTCCTACATGTTTATACCACTGCCCTGGTGTTTCTATGCAAAGTTTGGTAAGTACTTGTATAACAGTTCTGTGGATCCTCTCAACTTGCCCATTCCCTCTTGGAACTCCTGTAGTAATATGACAGCACTCTATACCCTCCCTAATACAGTATTGCTGGAAATCATTACTGGTAAATGCAGTACCTCGATCTGTGATAACCCGTTCAGGGTTTCCAAACGTTGCTGCAATACTTCTAATTTAATCAAAACCTCTTTTGTAGTTGTACTTTTACACGGAAATAACCAAACAAATTTGGTAAACGCATCAATTATAGTAAGAATGTGGTTGTACTGTTTATTAGTCTCCGTCAGTGGTCCAACATGATCTAAATGTAGGGTATGCAATGGGGTATCACCCTTATCAATGGGATTAAGGTAACCTTCCTTTTGCCTTCCTTTCTATTTGATAATAAACAGGGTATGCATGATGCAACAAAATCTTCAACTTTTCTTCCTACTTTATCAATATAATAATCTTTGCTTATCAAATCTAATGTTTTCTTCTTGGCAAAATGACCATTGTTATGAGCTCTTTTAATAATCTCAGTCTCCATAGCACTTGGCACAACCAATTGGTGTTCTGGCCCTTTATAAAGTAATCCCTGATTTAAGTAATAATCCTTGTACGACCCTCCATCTTCTAGAATTTTCTTTATTGCATTAAGACCTTCATCACCATCCTGTGCATGCTGCATATCCTTATGCAAGTTAGAAGTTATTGTTCCTACATATGGGTTTCGACTAAGCGCATCAGCATGTCTCATTTCAGTACCTTGACGGTGTTCTACAGTAAAATCATAATCTTGCAAAAGTAAAATCCACCGAGCAACTCTAGTAGATAAAGCCAAGTCTTTTTTATTAAGAGTCATTTGGAATGCTTTACAGTCGGTAACTATTTTGAAATGTTTCCCATACACATAGTGCCTAAATTTTTTACCCCTTCAACTATTGCTAGTGCCTCAAGCTCATAGCTTGTATATTTAGCTTGTGCATCTGTTGTCCTCCGGCTCATGTAATGAACTGGGTGCATCGCTCCATCTTCACCCTTTTGCATTAAAATTGCTGAATAGGCCACACTTGATGCATCTGTATGCAATTCTGTTTCATCATATTGATTATAAATTTTCAACACAGGTCTGGAAGCTAACTTCATTTTTAACTCATGAAAAACAGCTCTATGCTCATCAGTAAATTTAAACTGGCTATTCTTTTTTAATAAATCCGTGAGAGGCTTGGCTATAAGTGCATATTTAGGTATAAACTTTCTAAAGTATGAGCACAAACCTAGGAAACTATGTAGCTGCTTTAAACTGCATGGCTCAGGAAATTTTGTAACAGCATCCGTCTTCCCTGGGGATGGCATCACAATACCATTCTCAATAACATGACCAAGATATTCTACTCTTCTTGTTAATAACTGAGACTTCTTCCAATTGATGCATAATCCATATTCCGACGCTACCTTCAGGACCTCCTTCAAGCGTTCTAAGGCTTGGTACTCATCCTCTGCTGGAATAAGAATGTCATCAATAAACACAATAACAACACCTCTAACAATCAACTCGCCAAATATGATTGTTATAAATCTTGTGAAAACTTTAGGACAGGTTGCTAGTCCAAAAGGGGCAGAAATTCATATTGTCCATTCATGGTCACAAAAGCAGTATACTTAACAGAATCTTCATGGACACGCAGGTGAAAGTAACCATTTTTTAAATCCAATGCACTGAAAATATTTGCCGTAGCTAACTTGTCAATATGGTTGTCTATTAGCGGGAGTGGATATTCATCTTTTACAATTTTAGAATTAATCTTCCGGTAATCCACACATACTCTTAAATCACCATCTTTCTTTTAACTAAAACTAATGGGCTTGCATATTCAGAATAACTTACCCTTATTATTCCATCCTCGAGCCAATCCTGTACCTGACAATCCACATACTCCTGTTCCTTAAAAGATAAGCGTCTTGCTCGCTGAGATACTGGCAGGTCATCTTTCAATACTATCTTCAATTCAATCGGGACTTCTTTAATTTGCTGGGGTACATAACTCTGGACTAACTTGGAAACTTCTTCTTTGATTTTTGGATCTAAGGCATGATTCACACAATCGGGGAAAGTAAGAAAACACGACATATTTTGCAACCATTCACAACTAGGATTCATTCGGTCATTTTTCGGAAACAACCAAACATTACCATCTTTCATAACCAATGTAATATTTTGTAAAAAGTCATTGCCAAGAACTATATGAAATGGTACAGAATCGTTAGGCATTATATAGAACCTTACACTTTCATAATTACAATTATCTATGATAATATCTAAAGTTACACAGCCGTACGTATTAACTTTTGAATAACCCAAACCAACTAAGGTTATATTTGAATTCGTATCACATTGTATGGTTTTAATTTTCCTATACAGATCTACAGACATTAAATTTACGTCGCAACCCGAATCTATTAAAGCGTTCGCCGTTTCACTACACAAATACACTGTTTTAATAGGTTTTACCCGGCACCTTGATTCACTATTTTGTTTGTTTACATTGCAAACGTCACTGTTATTGCACTTATCTGCCATCTTGTCATTACAGCCAATCACAGCGCCGTCTCGCGTTGTCATGTTGGCAATCTCGTAACACGAACAATTCGAACTAGTGCATGCGCATCGCTTCACGTCGGTCGTAGCTACGTAGACTTCGCCTTGAACATCGCTCGGATTGTTTTCGCCGTCTTGCAATAGGTTGAAGAATGCTTGCTTAGAGATTTGATTGGCCGGTGCTCGTCGTTCAGTAGTGCCAACCTGAGTAGATTCACGTCGTCCGATTTGCTCCGAAGTTTGCCGATTGTCACCCGAACTTATATGCGACGATTTTTTGTAATTCGTTTTCGAAACCGCCATCTTTTTTGTAGGACAATTTTCATCTGAAGCGATATGACCGAACTCATTACATCGGAAACATTTCCTGCCTTGCAATTTATGAGGACAATTTTCAGACACATGATTTTTCTCTCCACAGCTAAAACATCTCAAATCTGTAGCCGCCGTATTTCTTCTAGGATTATTTTGTGAATGACTTGTAAACGTATTATTTCTTATATTATCTTTAGCTGAATTTTTCTTAAATGTTTCGTATAACTTTAGCTTCTCCTTTAGTTCAGCGTATGTTGTAACTCCATAGAGCATAATTTTATTAATTTCTAAGTCTGGAATACCTTGTAGTATATATTTGATGGCCACATAATCCGGCATTTTCCCTCGCTTTCCCAATTCCTTCATAATAAGCATATAATCAAAACATGATTCATCTTTCTTTTACGTCTTGAGCTCATTATTTCATGTATCTTCTTGATATCTAATGTGTCGGTAAACTCTTTACTTATAGCACCTTTTAATTCGTCCCATGTCTTATAGGTTTTTCAGCGCGAAGCCATAGTGCCGCTGTGCCGGTTAGTGAGCGACGTGCCACCAAGAGCGTTTGTGTAGGATTCCAATCAAATATTTCCCTATGGTCTTCAATATCCCGTATCCACATTGACACCGGGTGCGCGTCATCTTGCCCGCTAAACTTTGTTATAAGTTTTTCCGTGAGATGTAGTGTGTCGGCTTGGTACGGCGTTTCTTCCGAACTGCCTTCGCTGCCCTTCCGGCTTAATTTCTCGTTCGTCTTCTAATTTCCAAATGCAAACTCAAGTAGCAACAAATGGCCGAACCACGTTCTTTTTGTACGCGCACTTTGATGGCACTTTATTTCCCCGATCCCGGCCGAGCCCCCAATTTTGTGGGATCACGGGAAGTGCAAACACCAAAAATACCGTAAACTTACTTTACTTTTTTAAAAAAATCACAATCACCGTCCTATAATAAAAAAACGACTTAATCCTACTCTCTTTTCTACATACGTCGTCGTCTAACATTACTTTCATTCTATCTCTTTTACTCACCTTCTTAACACTATCTGTCCCTTTCACACACTTATTTTACATTCCGTTTCACTCAACACCTTTCTTACACTCCTACATATATATTCTATATATATATATATATATATATATATATATATATATATATATATATATATATATATATATATAGATATGTTGCGCAGTCGCATTCACATATTTTACCACATTATGTTCTATGATTCGCAAATTTATCCACAGATTACTGCACTCGTAAACACTAAGTTAGAACATTATACAGAATAGCGCCAACACATCGACATTATTACCACACTTGAATAGGAATAATATGAAAACCGAGTCCACAAGAATTGCCTCCTGGAGGTACAACTGTTAGTAGGTGATGAACCCACTGACCTTGACCCTGACGTCGGGCTCCAGCTGGTGGATCAGCCCGTACGGACTGACGGTGTGCTCGGGGCTGTTCTGACACGTGATGGAGATTCGAACTGTTCGCAACACCACCTCCGGCACCTTATGTCAAATGTTACATAAAAAAAAATATCTTAATAACGATTGAGTATGAAGTAAAGAATTAAAAGTTAAGCAACATTGTGTAATAAATTTAATTTATTTTTATTATTTAGAGTGATTTTTTACATTAATCGTCAAAATACGTATAACCGACCTAATCGTCATCTAAAATACATTTACGTATACCATATCGAGGAGGTGCTAGTCATAAAAAAATTCTAATAAAGAAAAATATAAAAATGGCACCATCAATTATTATTATTCTTTCAAACAAATATTTTAACGCCAGCTGTCGATTAAAATTGTGAAGACAAGATCTTACTTATCTACCACTTCCAAGTTCTTGGTTTACTAACTTAACCAGAAAAAGTATCCACTACTCACATCATAAGTCCCGGCCCACACGATCAACAAACTCTTCCTAAACCACACTCCCTTCGGATACAAATCCACCGTCCACTCGAGGAGTTTCTCCTGCGGCGACACGTCCGCTATCGACGGCCTGGTGGAGAATATGAAGGTCCTCGTGTGGTAGCATGGGAGGGAGTGGAAATTGTCCACTGCAAGCACTGAACCCCACGTGTCTTCGGTGTAGAGGCGCGGCGTGAACAGCATGCGCCCGGCTTCTGTTTGCTGGACCTCTGCTACGCGCTCGTATTGACCTGTATAACAATATATATAATAATAACAGCCCTGTATGTACTTGCCCACTGCTGGGCACGGGCCTCCTCTACTGCTGAGAGGGATTAGGTCTTAGTCCACCACGCTGACGTAGTGCGGATTGGTAGACTTTATATACCCTCAAAATCGTTATAGAGAACTTCTCAGGTATGCAGGTTTCAGATATTTTCCTTCACCGTTAAAGTAAGCGATAAATCACAAAAGAATAAACACATAATTTTAGAAATGTCAGAAGTTTTGTGCACTTGGGATTTGACATTGTGTATCTTGGATGGAAACCGTCAAACACTGTTCGGAAGGCAATTTACAATATTAATGTAATGTGCCCTTGTGTTTTGAACCTGCGGACATTCGTCTCGGCAGTAAATTCCACACTCACTCGCCACTTTTTGTATTGAGCTGTAATACTATAATTCCATTAATCATCCATCGCCGACAACTGCCGAAAGGCCAAACTTTTTCATTGTTTTTCTATCTAAATTATTTAATAACATTATTACATATAAATATAAAACTTTCAATTTTGATAGAATTCAGTACTCCGGATTGATAATGAGTAGGACAACCCCTTTTATCCAATTCAATAATCGAATCTGATACCCTATGGCTCTTGTAACGGATACGCAACACAACTATGTCACAGTAGCAATAAGCAAAAATTTAATTCAAATTATTGAGTAATAACTAATCACACCTGACTGGTAGCTCATGGCGATCGCCATCCTCTCCATGAAGAACTCTTTGTGCTCCTGTATCAGCGGGCACAGCAGCAACTTGGCAAGTTGTTTGGGACACATCATTGGAAACCTAAATAAAATTATAGTGTAATTTTGTATTGTCAACTCTATAACCGAAGAAATACCGTATAAAAAGATACTCGAATTAAATAAACAAATCCAATAGCTTTCAATCCTTAGGTTCGACAGTGTAGCAGCTGTTTTCAAAAAATGATCCCAATCTCAATCTTCAATCCGTTTCCGAGAGTGAACCAATCAAAATAACACATTTGTAAGCATGTCAAAATCTCTTTGTTCTGATTGGTCCATTTTTAAGATAGATTTAAAAAAGGAATTTGGATCTTTCATTGAAAATGGCATTAAATGAACCAATAGTAAAGTAATAAGACATTCTTACAGATAACTTATATGGAGTGCTTTATTCTTACTGAGATGTTACAAATTTAGGATTGGAACAGTAAAACATTAAAAAAAAGCACATCCAAAAAGACTGCAGCCTTCGAGGTCACAGCCGATCAAATATTTAATTTTAAAAAAAATATTATTGTAAAAAATAGGTAGATATTGTAATTGTGACTCTTCGGATAATCAACACTTTAGTCGGCCCCTAAAATAGTTTTAATCCAATGTCTAACATTCGCCTAAACATAAATCATCATACAAAAATAGTGTCATACCTAATATGCGAGAAGACAGCTGCGACGAGTGACTCCCAATGCGATTTCTTCTCGGCCTCGCTGAGATCGCTCGCGTCCAACTTCTCGCGCTGCTTGTTCAGCCACCGGACCACGAACCTAGGCAGTTGTACTCGTCAATTATAAATTAGGCAGGTACTTTACTACATTTAACATATTGACATGAATGACATTGAATGATCTATTTATCAGTGACCGCCACGCTCAGAGTGTGTTGTCCCGTACTGGCATATGGTAGCGCGACTCGAGCGACTGAGACAGCCTTAGGTACCTATCACTTGCGTACCCAAAAAAAAACACAACTACTGCATGAGCCGCAGTCAACGTGTTAAAATAAAAATCGAGGATGGGGTCTAATATCCCTTTTTTATAAACAAACTCAATAGTTATCTTTAAATCGATCCTAAGAACGAACTAATAAGAAAATATTCCCTTCAATTGGAGAGGTGCCGCAATTCGGCATCGCGCGGATCCGAGCAGCTATCTTAGTGCAACAAAATGCTTGGGGCCGTCTTGTATGCGCCGGAAAACACCACCGCAGGTTTTGTTCAGTATGCCGGTGTGAGATATGTAGAGGTTAGGGACTCACAGGGGTAGTGGACTCGGTCTAATACTCGCTCGGATGATGCTATACTCCCAAGTGTCAACATTGGGCCGTAAGACCGGTGAAACCAATATAACCGTTCCACTCACGGCCCCAAGTAATGGTAGCGTTAGCGCTGATTTTTGAGAAAAGAAAAAAGAGGGCTATTATTATTATATACTAGCTGACCCGACAGACGTTGTCCCGTCTTAACTGTGAATTTGTAGGCAGCGCATTCTGTCAATCGCTGACAGTTATTTCAAACAATTGACAGTTATATAAAATTAATATTTTCGTTAAGTTTTCTAATTTTCCGCGCAGTTTTTGATTTTTTCTTTCATAAGAACCTTCTCCTGACAATAATAAACACAAACAAAATTATGAAATCGGTCCAGCCGTTCACGCGTGATGGCGTGATCAAGGGAAATAGGGATTCATTTTTATGTATATAGATAGTCAGGCAGGCAGTTGAGACAACTGATAATGCCGGTATCTCGCTATTACTACTAGTTTTAATTTGCAGCTAAGTACAGAATTGTCCAATCGGTCCAGGTCAGGTTAAGAACTCACTGGTAGAGACTCATCTCGTTGTGCAGCACGAGGTCGCTCTGCTGCAGCAGCGCCACGAGAAAGTCTTTCCCTCCAGCTCGCCCAGCTCCGTCTCCGCGCCGGTGCTGTCCGACCACACCCACTCCAGGTTCCACTTCACAAAGTTCTGGCACGCCTGTCACAAGTTGGTTTAAAGGATGTAGCCATAGTAAAGGTTTTATAAAAGATTTTGAAGCGCTAGCATATGGTATAATCATGCAAAATTCGTACAACAAAACTTTATTTTTAATCTTTCACAATGTATACAATCATTATGATAGTGAATGCTTTAGACATTTTCGACTCAAATATTATCTCCTTAATTTTGAGGGTCAAATTCAAATCACCAGAAGTAGATAGCCAATTGTGTAAGACATAATACCTTGATAATGAGTGCAATTAAATTTTAACTCACCTTGGCGACCTCATTGTGTCCGCATGCCATTGTGTACTGCATCCAGGCGATGAGCTGCCCGCGCTTGGCCGCGTGCGCGATGTGTTGCGACATGTAACTCAGGCATAATGATACCAGATCCTACACATTCAAAAAATATCGCAAAATTAACAAAATTATGTTTCATGTTGAATAAGAGTAGCATATTAACTAGCCCTTTATTTAATTAGCCCTATATTATATACTGTCCCACTGCTGGGCCCTGGTCTCTTCTACTACTGAGAGCGATTAGGCCTTAGTCCACCACGCCTAGTGGCCTAGTGCTGATTGGTAGACTTCACACACCTTCAAAATTCCTATAGAGACTTTACTATATGTGGTGATAAAACTAACAGATACCATGTACAGATCATTAAATGTGCAAGTGCATAAACGAGTATAATTATCGGTAATTACCTTAACATTATATTTATCAGCAAGTGATAACACGGGAAGCACAGTGTGATATGATATCCTTATCTGGCCTGTATAAAAATACCTGGAAAACAATTCATACTCATTAAGTCCAGACTAGTTCAATAACAAAAACTTTATAAGTGACAAACACTATACTTCACTCAATCTCCAATAAGGGGCCGTTCAAGTACTACATAACGTAATTTGGAGGGAACGGGGTCTCGTAAAATGTACGATGCGTTTCAGGGACGGGAGGGAGTCTTCGTACAACGCGTTATATAACATAGGTTTTTTTATTTTAAAACAATAACAAAGGTAATTTAGGAGCTTTCTGGTACTTTGCGTGACATAATTGTGAATATTAGAAAAAAAATTACACTTTAGAGTTACGTAACTAGAGGCGGGGGCTAGGGCATAGGGGGCGTTACATAGGGGGTATAAAATCTTCAAAAATTACGTTACATTATCCTTGAACAGCCCCTAACTACATTGGAATGATGATAATAAAATGAACCAATTAAAAGAAGGACTTATATATGTGGATATAAGAATGAAACTTTATTCGTAAATTCATCTCTGCTACTGACATTAATGTATGGAATAAAAATCTCTTATGAATTGCCAAATACAGCTATTAGGATAAGAGACTGAATTATTGCTGAAAACTATGAAAAATCGCGAAACATACATGGGGTGATTCAGATACCCCAAGGGGTGCTCTATCTCTGGGCCTCTGCTTGACACAATTATTTGAAACATCCTGTTTAAATTATTACAGATGCTTTACCATTGTGAGAGAGCAATTTTAACCCATATAACATCGGAATGTTTACCGGCAAACATTCCGATGCTTTAATGATTAATAAATAAAAGTGTATTTACTTTAGAAAATGTGGAAAAACCGAAGCTGCTGTGGGCGTCTCCTGGAGTACAATCCGACTCTCGCGCCACTCACTCCACTCTCTGTTCATTAACATTACCTGCAAAATGTATTTGTTTTATATTAAACCTACTATTGCTTTACATTAGGTACTCTCTGAAAACTTACATGGCTCACAAAACTATCTTTAAACTAAAATATGTAAATGTATAAATAAAAAATATTAATTATTATCATGTATCATTAAAATGGAAAAAATTGTAAACCTATTTTATTGGTTTTCTTTATCAATATGATAAGCGTTTATGCAAAAGTATACTTTTAAAGGATGCTTTAAAGAGGACTGTTGTAAAATTTAATTTTAGTTGAAGTTAAAAATATACATTGACGCTTGAAAGTCATATACTGAAAATGAATTATATAAACAATTTCAATCACCATTTTTATCTGTTATTTGATCTAGGTTTTGTAGGTCTAGGACAATTTAAATAACATTAGACTACATCTTTATAAAATAAAAAGTTGAATTTTTATGAACTTTAATATTAAAATCAAAACTTTAAAGTACCTTACTCAAAAATTTACTGAGTGTCGCTTAGATATGATTGCCTTGCAAGCGTTGACATGTACTCTCTTTTTAGTGAATAAAGGTTTTGATATTTGGAAATTGAAACATTTTAATAAAATCAATTAAGTGTCCTTATATCTGTAACATGCCCACCTGAAACACCTCACTGCTGGCACATAGTATGAGTCTATGGGCTGGATACCCCACCCCAGCCACTTCCAAGGTGAGGTCACTCATCAGCTGCTCAGCGTGAGTGTCGCTATCTTGAGCAACACGCTTTGTGAGTTGTCAACCTGAAATAAATTATTAGTTTTGAGGTGAAATATTAATATATTCTTATGCTGCATGGTATAAATAGGGCTTCATAAAACAAAAGCAAGTTTTCATTATAAGATGTGATTGTCTAAGCATATTGGCTGTAAATATGGGCTGTGAACCTGTAGACCCTCGGTTCAATTATCAGGTAATTCTTGAAATTTAAACATGAGGAAAATATAAAATAAATTATTAGAATTAAGGATGGAGAGCTTGAAAATCTATAAATAATGTGATGAACACTAAATAAATATATCTTGTTTATAGCAAATAAATTTATGCATGATGTCAGAAGGAACAAGCATAACAATTCGGATTATAATGAAAACAAACCAATTGAAAATGAAATCACATAACACATCACTGGAAATAATTATCATTAACCATGCAAATTAAAACATATGAATGCCGTAATAAAACAAAGGGACAATAAATGCAGTATGTACTTATTAGAATAAAGCGCCTGAGAAAATTATGAGGGACTCTTACCTCCAAGTCTTCATTGGTATCCTTTTCATTGGAATTTTTCTCTGACCCCGAAGAGGCTTTAGGTTCCGTTGTTATGAAACTCATTTTTAAATTGTGTTTTATTTCTTACTCCATTCACATTAAAAAAATAAGAATAATGTTCTTAAATAATACTACAAAATGGAATATTATATATTTTACCATTTGCGTAACATGAAACGTTACGGAACAACTGTCAAAATATATCAATTCGGTCAATTGTCCAATTGTCATAAATACGAACCCGAAAATTTTAAACTGAGTGAATAATATGTAATTTAGTGCTAACTGCATATTCATCCACCTAAACTAAAATGACTCGCAATATGGGTGATGACAGTATATTATTAAGATTATATAAAAGGAAGTACATGATAGTACTGACCACGTTAACAGTTACAAGTTATATTGTTTATCAAGTGTGTTTATTCTTCACAATATCCGATCCGTCGACTAACAGATTCACGCCTTTAGTGGATCGTTTAGAAGTGAAGGATATGAAGCATTTGCGCTCGGAAGCCGATAGATATATAAAACGAGAACGGTGTGATACGAGGTGTGTTCTACCCATACATGAAGAAGTACCGGCCAGATTCGAACAATGAATTTAAATGTTTGAATTCCGAACAGAAAATACCGTATGACCTTATAA
>NC_051135.1:15168330-15190088 GCF_014839805.1 Manduca sexta
GCACTGAAGTCACGTTGCTATGCGTGTATGAAAAAGCAGACTGGAATACTTACAAACCAGCAGACATGAACTTCAGAACAGCTAAAACGGTGTAGGTTGGCGCCATGCTGGCTGCGAAGTTGAGGATCACGCGACCGGCATCGCCAGCACGAGTGTGGTGCGGCGGCCCATGGTGTCCGCACACAGACCCCATGCGTATGACGACAACATCACACCTGGAACGATGTCACTATATATGTATTGGGCTATACGTCAGCAAGTATTAGACCACTTGTATAGTGAGTCCTCTAGCTGGCAATGGCCATTTACGATAATTTTCAAAAAAGCGCTCTTGTTGCTATTTTCCTTCTAAATTAAAATTCTGTGACTATATTATATTTGGAAAAAGAAAAAGCAATTAGTCAATAAGCTTACTTGTCTTGTTATAATAGATTAAACATTTACATACTAATAGTGTCCGTGTAGTATTTAGAATTCATTGTTCTTGTGTTGACGACAGAAAATAATGCAAATACAGTAGCTTAGGGTCTATTGCAAATATTGCCTTTATTAAATAAATAAATCAGTGTGCAGAACAAATATTAAATGGTTTGCAGTGTTGCGAGATAATTTTAGACTAAGTTAGCAAAGACTACGTGTTTCACACACTAGGTTCATAAAGAAGGATAAGAGAGGCAGTAGTCCCTTCATAGAGATAGGAAAAAAGCTTCTGTAACAGTCTGAAGGGAGATAAAGATCATCGCATCGAACGGGTGAGAATATGCAAAGATTTACGATTTACGATTTCTTAAGAAAAATATATTCTAGGTCTTAAAAAAAAATTAACTATGAAGATATTCTTATTTAAATTGTCTAATAATGTTGGTTGCAAATTGAAGATGAAGTTTACTTTATCAGGAGATGCACGGAACACAATTAAATTGGGATGTTCATTATGAAATTAACGAAATAATACCTATCCACATTATAAAATAAATAGAAACAACCATAGTAAAGATAAAATATTGTAGAAATATGACATTTTTTCTACAATGTATTATAAATTTCGTATAGCTAGCTTTTCAAAATACGGTTAACGCACCGTTCTGTTGTGGGCACCGCCTTATTAGGTTAGCGCTACTGCCTCACAGGAAACCTGGCTGGTAACAACGTTGGAACGAAACTGCTTATAGAAATACTATGCATAATATAAGCCTACAGTATCTTCAATAAATAAATTGGTAGACGACTCAACTTGACTGATAAAACACGTGCGCTAATGTTTTTGGATACGCTCGTTATGCAAAAAGCGTTATGGGTTGTGAAAAGAAAAAAAGAAATAGAGGTTTATCAATCAAACGCTATCAATTTGTTGTCGTGAAACACAGTTTATACTTTGCTATTGACAATTGTTAAAGTAGCTTAGGTTTCCTACAATCCGGCTGTCTCACTGGTCCCATGAAAAACTTGTTATTTTTCTGCATACGCACACCCGTGTACTGTAGCTACGAAAAGTCTAGTTACTTGGCAAATGCCAGGATTTTATAGGATGATTTTTAGAACGCGACTCATTAGGGTGAGTATATCTGTAAGTGGTTTGTAGCCGGGTATATCGTGGTCGGCAGCTCGGGTACCAAACATATCTGATTTATGTTTCAGTAGCATCAATGTCACGCCCTAGTTCTATTGAAATTATAGCTTGACCAGGAAAATAAAAAAATCTTGCCATATTGTAGTGAGACATGGCACTGAGTTATTGTACTGCCAACATTAACTTTAAACAGAAAAAGCAAAAGCGGGGCCCACTAAGGTTTTTTTCCTGCTTAGGCTATATAATAATATAGTTCAACTTGTAAGAGTTCTTATCCAATGTAAACTTCTGCTCAATCTGATATACCTACTGTATTATAATATACCTAAGATACTGCAAAGATATGACTAATAGCATAATCTTACCAATCAACGGCATAGCGGACAACAACCCCTGCTGAGAAGTGCTGAGGTCCATGTCGCAAGCCACCGCCGGCATCACGATGGAGAACCCGAAGATATCCATGTACATGCCCAGGATCACCAGGCAGCAGGAGAGCAGCATTGCTATGTTGTACTTGCCGAATCCTGGAATATATTATTATAGTAGTTTTTTCTCTGTCCGCGTTTCTTATATATTACGTTGAATCTTTATAAATATAAGCTGAAGATTGCTTTTTGTTAAAACTATAATTCTATTCTTACAATTCTTTTAATAAGACGAATCTACATTACCTCGAAGTGCTTTATGCTATATTCAATAATGGCGAGAGTCAGTACCTAAACAAGGCGGAATTTTGAGAAAAAAATACGTACCTATAATAAAATACTAAGTATTTCCAAAGTAAACAGTGCACGGTTGGTTAATTATGCCTTGTAAGGTAGAACTTAAATTACGTTTTACATTTAATATATTTTTTATAAGATAAACTACATTTGCAAGTAAATTGATTTAAATAGATTTATTTACATTACAATCAGTTGAAAACTGAGCGACGGGCAATTATAGTAGGTACTTTAAAACAAGTTGCGTGGAAGGTACAATGTTTAAAAATTAGGAATTGCAATTAAATTAGGTGTATGTTCTGGAATTTAACATAATTATGATTATGTAGATCTCTTGTCATTTCGCGCATCAGAAAACAAAGATTCAACATAATATTTATTTAAAACGGTGATTGGTTTGCTATCATAGAATTAAAACTGACTCTTAATTTTAATTTCGGGATTTAGGGACTGCATGCCGTCAACATTGAGGTCTTAGGTAATCACGGTTTTACTATGATGATGAGCAGTGTCAGTCCGGTGTTTCCCAGCACTTAGCATCATCGCTTAATTTTCTAGGGTTGTGAGCGCCTAAAGCGCTCATGCAAAAGGTGTGTATAAGCCGGTTCTTGGCAGGCTTACAAACGTAGGACCATTTAAAAAAAATGCGGTGCAATTCGGTCAAGCTTTGCCTGTTCTACCAGTTATGGTCTTCTGCAAACATGGGAAATTGCATACCCAAGACAAAATTGATCATGTGGTGCTAGATAAATTATCCCACCCTCACACTAACTACCCCATACGTTAAGATCATACATATTATGACACCATGAGGTGAGCCGAGTCCTTGATAGCAACAATTAGTTTTAACCCGATATCAATGAACGTGATAATACCTGTCGAATTTAAAGCCGCTTCGAAGCAGGATTTCTTCTCATCTTGAGTTGTAACCGCCATGATACTAGATCCACTTAACCCTTCATTCACGATAGACGTGTATATGCTCTCAAAGCACGGACTGCAATAAACAAAACCTTAGCGTATCACCTTTAAATACTCGTTTACTAGTTGTGCTGGCGACGCTGTCCGCGTGGAATCCAAGTATTATAAAATTGGTTTTCGTTCCGACTCCAGCTGTTCTAGTCTTCTCATGGAAACAAACTATTGAAATCAATATAAATTATGTTACTACAGCATAAGTGTCATTGTAGTTATTTTAGTGGAAGAGTTGCCAAAGATCTGCTGGTGTTTTGTATGCGAGGTTTTGTCAGCCTATTTACTGCAATTTCACATCACATAATAGTAAAAAGTGCATTGGAATTGTTTAGTCTGTTTTACGTGACGTACGGACAAATTAAATGACAACTGTTTTGTTATATGTATAGATTTGTACAACAAATATCATCTTACAAGTGTAGTGTCGTGATAAAATTAATACATTTTCAAGTATATTCAACTTATTTATTAGCTACATGAGTTTATGTTCAGTGGAACTAGTCTGCCTGCTTTAGTGGTGTTGTAATTCGTGAGTGGTCGCTCTTACGTCCCGGGTTCAAATCTTGTGTCCAGTAAAGTGACATTGGGTTTTTCTGATGTGTCGGCCCGGAGTCTGAAATCGTGCTCCATATGGCGATAGTCTCTTTCCCTATCACATCATGGGACGGAACACACGGCGAAAAGTGGGTGCCCTAGTTGCATCTCTGCCTACTCTGTAGTGGTACGGTGGTCGCTATCCAGGCAGATATAAAATACCCTGCCACCAATCGATTCCGAATGATTGTTACTTCGGATGTCATTCACAAATAAGGATCAGACTCATTTTTCGCGAAGTATATGTAACACGGCTGATAAGGTTTATCAGTTTCAGAAAAAGTTGACTTCATTAAATGCTTAAATGTTTGTAATGTTACTAAATTATGTATAGGTATATGTATGTTTTTGTAGAGAAAACATAATATAATACTATTTTCGCCGATTGACTACTGAATTAATGATAAGAAGCATGCAAAGACTTTGAAACGTTGGGAAAAAATTTAAATATAAAAACACGCGATACAATCTATCATTTTATTTCGATGTGTGACATTCACGCAAATATAAGAAATTATTTAACTTATGTAGTATCGATTATGGAGACTGAGTTATGACCTGTGACTTCTCATTCGGGACCATGAAGTATTTTTTCTATATTTCGGCATAAAGACTAAAAACTGTGGTTTTTTCCAACTCTCGTGGGAAAATCTGCTCTCCAGAACTACGTGTGACCATTAGATATATCATCTCAGTAATGTGTTTTATTGCACACGCACGCCTAGTGCGGATTGGTAGACTTCACACATCCTCAAAATTTCTCTAGAGTACTTCTGAGGTATGCAGGTTTCCTCACGATGTTATGCTTCAAGTATAATGCAAGCGATAATTCACAAAGACTATACCTTTAGCAAATTAAAAGTGTGTGCCGTTGGGATTTGAACCTGTGGACAATTATTTAAGTTCTATTTAACCTATTATAATCAAAGCAGAACATTTATGTTCAGGTATTTGCTGCTATTGATACAATATTAGTAACATTTATCCTGTTTAGTTAAACAAAATGGATTGTACGCTTTCAGAGTTTCAACAAAACAACACGTGGGTTCAACACGAGATATGGCACCTTTTCATATTGAGGATTGTTGAATAAACGTGATAAAATGTGTTTGTTATCGCCTCGTTGGTGTATTGAAAAGAAGACGTGAATCTGGTGAGGTCATCTCTAGTTTCTTTAGGCCATAGGGTACATTAATACTTTTGTCTAAAATATCTTTCATACAAAATGTAGAAGAAATAATTAAACATCATTTAAGAAATAAATAAATTAATAATAATATAATAATAGATTAACTTTATTGCAACAAAAAGAACACAGAAATAATAACATTACGAAGTACATAAATAGTAATTGGCATATCTGAGTCCCCAAACTAGGCTATGCCTGTATCTTGGGATACCTATAATGACAGTCAAAAACTCATGAGTAGCCGATAAAGCAAAATACAGACAAATAAAACAGTTATTCTAAAAAATAATAATAATAAACAAACTAAAATCTACAAACTCTTTTATATAACAAAGAAGAAAAAAAAATTAAAAAACTAAATATCTCTATACAAACTTTGCAAACATAGGTACTTAGATAATTATACAAATTCGGAATTCGAATTGTTTTTTTCTGTTCTGTTTTGTTTTGAGTCTAATTACGTGACGTGATGTCACTTGATAACAATGGGGGTGGAAGTAAGAGATAGCAAGATAATCCTACCACGCAGAGTCAGAACTCTTGCTCAGTATTTAAGACACGAATTGATTTCTCTATTTGCAACGAATTTCGATACCTACTGATTGCAAAAAAGCATTATTTTATTGCTTATAGAGCTGAGTTTTCCCACTGGATATTCCAATGACACAGAACGTAATTACTTATCGTTATCAGACGCTTTTTCAATAGAATACTTAACCAGCAATTTTATGAATAAGATTTTGAAGTACTTGTAAGTGTAGTTGATTTTTTGTACACGTTTATTCATTAAGATAAAATGTGAAGTAAAATTTCCCACTTATTATCCTTGTACAGGTGTGTCTTCACTGCACCTGATCTACCCCACGCGACACTTTCGCCACGATGGTATGATTATGATGATTAGTCGCTTTATTTGCCACTCTTTTTTATATAACCGGTTTTGATTTCTCATTACTTTTTTTCATCAATTGAACGAGTAATGAATACACTTACATTTAATTTTTATATACGTTATGTACAATTTATTTAAAGCCTTACAACCTTAATTTAAACAATTGATTTAGCCATTTTGTTTATGTCCCCTGCAGTATCTTGAATGTAATCAGCTGACTATGCGAGTGTATTGATTTAGGGTTGTGTGCGACGAGCGGAGTTCAGTCTTCTGACTCTTTCGCACGAATGAAATCGATAATATCCTTCTGTTTATGCTGCCCTAGTCATTTCTACTAAAAACGGCGAATCCCTCTAAATTTACTATAAAGGAAACAAAAGCGCTAGCGCGAAATTTCCATTCATAGATTCCATTCACACGATTCGAGGAAAATCGATAATGCTCTTTCATCTATGCATTCCTAGTAACTTTCTACTAAAATGACGAATCCCACTGATTTTTTAATATACGAATGACGAAGAAATTGTTTTTTGTCCTCTTTGTATCATCAATAACATACTAAATTACTTACGTATTGGTTTATTTTCTTAGCCGTATTAATAAAAAGCAAACAAAAGAATATCTTAGTAAAAGTATAGTCAACTGGAAAAACATTGAAAAAATATCATAATCATTTGTTTATTTGTTTTGGAAAGGGAAAGTTAAATCTCCACCACAGGATCTTCTTCCATCAATTTTCTTTTGTGGAAAAACGGAGGCAATCTTTTAAAAGAAGTTTTCCCGACATCTGATTCACTAGGCGAGCATACAGCGCGAGAAGTATTGGTATTTTCAAACATGGAGTCTCGAAAAATGCTACGTTCAAACCGTTAATTGTCTCCCTAAATATATACAGTACGGTCTCTTATTTATTTATTCTACAGATCAGTGACAAAAAATATATAAGTAAGCTTACCTTACCTACCGACCCCTAATAATTAATTGACTTTAATTATTACTAACTAGCTTCCGCCCGCAGCTTCGCCCGCGTGGATTTCGGACTTCAAAAATGGAGCCGGTCGCGAACGTTCGAGAGTGTTCGTTTTACGAAGCTACTCGCTAGGTGATTCGCTAGCCTCTAGGTACCAAGCAAGCCGCTTGCCCGTGCGTTCGCGACCTTATATACTTAGTCTGGCCATAAATACTGTTACACTTAATTATAAAAAAATATTACATTTGAATTTCGAATCTGTCATTTTTATACGATTGTTCATTGTGTTTTCTCATTTTGGCGCCAATACATTGTAAAATATTTTGCGATATTAAAATGGTGTGGGGTGATAAAGAGAACCGAATCGCTGTGATAGCATTACACAAAGTAGGTATGGAGCCAAATGCAATTTTTAAAACTCTCCATACACTTGGTATTAGTAAAATGTTTGTGTACCGGGCTATTAATAGGTACAATGAGACCTCCTCTGTTTGTGACAGAAAAGATCTGGCCGTCCAAGTAGTGTTCGTACGAAAAAGGTGGTCAAAGCAGTAAGGGAAAGAATTCGAAGAAATCCTGTCCGAAAGCAAAAGATTTTATCTCGGGAAATGAAGATAGCACCTAGAACCATGTCGCGTATTTTTAAAAAGATGACTTAGGACTTGCAGCCTATAAGAGACGCACTGGCCATTTCTTAACTGATAATTTAAAGAAGAATAGGGTGGTAAAATCGAAACAACTACTGAAGCGGTACGCAAAGGGAGGTCACAGAAAAATTTTGTTTACGGATGAGAAAATTTTTACAATTGAGCAACATTTTAACAAACAAAATGACCGTATTTATGCTCAAAGCTCTAAGGAAGCTTCCCAATTAGTCGACAGAGTGCAACGTGGACATTATCCGACTTCAGTGATGGTTTGGTGGGGTGTTAGCTATGAAGGAGTGACTGAGCCATATTTTTGTGAAAAAAGGTATCAAAACATCGGCACAAGTGTATCAAGATACCATTCTTGAGAAGGTAGTTAAGCCCCTTAACATCACCATGTTCAATAACCAAGTATGGTCCTTCCAGCAAGACTCGGCGCCGGGTCATAAAGCTCGGTCCACGCAGTCTTGGTTGGAATCGAACGTTTCGGACTTCATCAGAGCTGAAGACTGGCCGTCGTCTAGTCCCGATCTTAATCCGCTGGATTATGATTTGTGGTCAGTTTTAGAGAGTACAGCTTGCTCTAAACGCCATGATAATTTGGAGTCCCTAAAACAATCTATACGATTGGCAGTGAAGAATTTTCCCATGGAAAGAGTGCGTGCTTCTATTGATAACTGGCCTCATCGTTTAAAAGGACTGTATTGCAGCCAATGGAGACCACTTCGAATAAGCTTTTTATATTTTTAATTGTTTTATATTTATGTATTAAACTGACACACTGTAAAAGTAATAAATGTTATTTGCAGTTAACAATTTTCTTTTTCTTTATTACAATATTTATGGCAAGACTAGGTATATACAAAAATAATCCTTATAGCATGATTCAGTATTCACGCATGATGGCTTATTATTAGCGTATTTCATGTATAACTTTGGTGTTTCTATACCAATTTCTATGATTCTTTTTTATGGAATATTTAATAATGTTTACTTTTTTAATTAGGGATGACTGAGAGTGTTATAAACGTAAGAGTAGACAAATATAATGAGAAAGCTTCGAACTGCTAAGCTATCGGGAGTCACACGTGTTATTGTGAGTCAACCATAAAAGATAGACATATGCTGTGGTGGGATATTTTTTAAATAATTTTAAGGAGAACATTTCCGTCATACATGATTTCTGTGTAGCTTTAACCATTAAGGTTGCACACGCGACGGAAGCTTAAAAAATGGAGTAACTTCTCCCGTTTTCCCAACATTTCCCTTCACTGCTCTGCTCCTATTCATTGTAGCGTGATGAAAAGTATACTATAACCAGCACAGGAGTATGACAAACAATTGTACCAAGTTTCGTTGAAATCCGTCGAGTAGTTTTTGTTTCTATTACGGTTATACAGACAGACAGACAGACAGACAAAAATTTTACTAATTGCATTTTTGGCATCAGTATCGATCCCTAATCACCCCCCTGATAGTTATTTTGGAAATATATTTCATGTACAGAATTGACCTCTCTACAGATTTATTATAAGTATAGATGGATTAATAGCACTATTTACAATTGATACGGAGTAGAATGCAAATGTGAGAACGACGGCCTTAGATTCCATTACATTGTAGTTTCTTTGGGATTCAATAATACTTATGGCATAAAATGCCATGGACTGCCTCGATGGCGTAGTTGTATTGCATGCCGGTACAATAGCGCTCTGAGGTCCTGGGTTCGAATCCCGGGTCGGGCAAAATGATATTTGGGTTTTTTCTGCTCAGTATCAGCCCGGAGTCTGGAATTTGTGCCCGATATGGCGATAGGCTCGCCCCCTATCACATCATGGGACGGAACATACTTGGCGAAAAGTGGGTGCCCTAGTTGCGCCTCTGCATACCCCTTCGGGGATAAATGCGTGATGTTATGTATGTATGTATAAAATGCCACATCCAAAATATACACTCTCCTTAAAAGCGGGATGGGTAGTTTTACTAGAGGGTTTAAGAAAATCAATATCTACGGCGCATGCGAAGAAACGCGTCACCATGGTAACTGGCATACGCGCATACATCTCTTACCGTCTCTGCGATCCTGGTACAGCCGCCCACAATTCTGAAATTTTCCTGCCCTCGCCACCGCCTCTTCAGGAATGAAAACCTTCGACTTCCGCTGTTTAGGGCGGCATAGATAGTTTTCAGCGCGTGAAAATCTTTGACGAACATTTTCATGAGTTCAAGATGCAATATTGAGGTTATGTTACTGCGCAGCTTGTCTGCGCACAGCAACAAGTAAGGGGTGGATTGTCTGAGTGGATTATCGTTCACTTTTTCATTCATGTTGAGTGAAATCTGAGTCATACAACTATTTGAATATTTGACGTTTTTAGTTATTATGATATATAGGTTTTATTCACTTTTTAATTATGTATTTAATTAAATACACTATAGACACATAATTATAGCCCATGGATACAGAAGTATAAATATTATGGGAAGGGGATTGATGAAAATTAACTAAATTTTACACACTGACTCATGCCCTTTATCACTGAAGGGATAGGCAGAGGCGCAACTTAATTAATTTAATTTGATATCTCGAATATTTTAGAAAGATCTCGTAAGCGAAGAATCTAGGAAACCCTAAAAAGAATTTGAAATAATTTTATTGGCAGTTTTTTGTTTAAATAATTAATTAGAAATAAAATACAGCGATATTATCAACAATGTTTAATATTAACAAATTTATTTACAACAATTTGGTCCTAATTATTATCTATTTATAATATTTTTTTATAGCAGACTACAATGTTTTTGTACTTTGTTAAAAAATAAATTAACTTTGGCATTAAAATTATCAACAAAGTTAAATAAAGAGTATTAATCTCTGTGCAGTATGGTACGATCTAGAAACGTCGAGACCAACATTATTTAAAAAAAAAGTTTACTCAGTATCCTTGCGCAAAAAAGATTTTTTAAATTTCATCAGATTGAAATCATTCTATTCTGTTTTTAGCAAATTAATATAGAATGTAAGGGAAACCCTCCGAAAACTGCTCACCTATTACATGTTTTATTAGTGTTACATAAAATCATATTAATAATAATGTTCTTTAACATTCATTGTATTTATCTATTCAAACACTCCGTAGATAAAAAAATATGTTTTTTTTGCTATTTTCTTTGTAACGTCATCATATCTAAGAATCATTAGCACTTGTGTTAGTTTTTGGACCGTTTCCTTTACACTCAGTTCATGCCTTTCATCTAATATATTAAATACAACGACAATTTATTTCTTTATAATTCTGCATGAAGCTACGTTACAAATAAGTTCTCATAGCAATATTTTGCGCAAGAACTTCCAAATACGTTTACAATAGCAGAAATATTGCTATATTTCTACACACAACTCGCCGCAAGTCCTGCAAGCTTCAAAATTTGCAGGAGTCAGCTTGCCGCGTTTACATTGTAAAAATCGCTTGTGAAAGTCATCTTCTGCAAGATTTATTGTGGTTAACTCGGCTATGGCTGTCAATCTTTGGCTTCTACACGTGAACATATTTTTTTTAGTAAATTCTTTATTCTATCGACCTCTGAATCGCTTCTATTATTTGTCGTTCTGCCGTTGGATTGTTGGGTTCGTTCATACAGGTTCGTGGGTTTGGTTCTGCGTTGACTCCACGTTGATCATTTTTGATGGTTGAATTGTTTTCTTCGCGGGTAATGTGAGACAGCAGATTGCATTCACTGAAAAAGAGATAAAATGTGTTAGTCACACAGAGTGCCAATGGTATTGACTTTAATACAAATTTGATGAGCAATTAAATAGCTATTAGTCAAATTACTTTATTGAAAAAACCAAATAGTTCAGTCTCCCGTGACTATGAAGACTGCAAAGTCTTCGAAACGTCGAGAGAAAAATATAGAATGTAAAATAGTGTAATTTCAAAATTTAGAAAGATTTTTATAATTTTTAGGTTATAGTGGTAATTTTGCTGTAATAGCGTTTTTAAGGTAATTTGATTCAAAAAAGGCAAGACACATAGTAATAGCACCTCGGACTATCTTTAAGGATGCAACTATGTCACATGTTGATACATTTGGATACAGTGTGTTTTTCAATACCTATTTTTTTATATTCATTAGGTACGTACCAATAAGAATACCACCGAACAGATAGAATCCCGCGCCGCAGTTGGTCTCCAAGAACATACCGATCAAGTTGGATCCAACCATGGAGCCAACTCTACCCATCATCATTGACAAACATATCGCCATAGCCCTGTAACAAATAAGTATTGACATGTATGAATATATTTGGAAACTACTATAATTCTAATTTCAGAAGGTAGTATGGCAATTACTATACAATTATCATCCTTTATGCCTGAATATACTAGCAAAAGTACAATCAGGACACTCACTTTTCACCATGCACAAATTCCATAATCTTGGCTGATACTCAGTAAAAAACCCAATATCACTTTGCCCGATCCGGGTTTCGAACACGGGACCTAATAGCGGTGTCGTACCGCACACGCAATACAACTACGCCGCCGAGGCTGACACTACACTTTTCTTAGAATAACTATAAAAAAAATTACCTAAACTTAGTAGGAAACAGTTCGACAGCGACAGCATTCATGAGACCGATACAGGCTCCGGACATCTGGAAGACCGCGAACAACACCACCGCTAGTTGTTGGTTGTAGGCCAGATGGGCGCAGATACCACAGAGGCCAGTAACACTGAGGATGGTCAGGAGGATCAGCTTCTTCCCCACGAAGTCGACGAGGAAGCCCACGATGATGTACATGGAGCAGAACACCAGCCCGATGTAGATAGACCGCTCGAAGGTTGCAGTGTTCATTGTGTCATCGCAGATTACCTGTAAAAAATTAATGATTTCAATTATGTTAAACAATATTCATATATTTTATATCCACCCGGACATCAGTAACCGTACACAAGGTGTTAAAACCCGCCATACTGGCCCACGTAAGTGTGTCGCGTTCCGGGATCAGCCATACAGGCTGTTATTCAGTTCATATTCAGTTCCAACAGAAATAAATAAAATTGGTGTGCAAAGTATCAATGCAAAAAATATGTTGTTGGATTCTTTCTGTTAATAATTATAATTTATTCTCGAACACCGAAGGTTAGGATAGTAATATGATCTTACATCAGTGCCATTGGCAGCTGCAGCTTTGCTAGCATCTAGAACATCACAGATCTTGGTCTCGCCACCGTCGTGGTTCGCCAAAGAGTTGAGGATACTCGGGAACCACACGTAGAAACCGTTGGTCCTGCAAGTATTGTTCGAGATTATATAATATTACAATATAATTGTTTAATTTTTATTAGTTCATTATTTGGAAGCGCGGACAGATTCGGCCAAATTAATTTACACACAACACAACACACATAAATATATATATATATATATATATAGTATGTATTCGAATATAAAATCTTTTCGGTGGGGGTAAAAGAAACTGTCAAATATTATTAAAAAAAAAGAACAATGACATGACTATTGAAGAAAAAACTACTATCGGAGTCGGCAAAGAGAATTATAATTTATAAATCGGAACAAAAGGGGCTCCCGGGAGCACATGCATAAAGAAAGGAATTTGGGGGTGAGTTTATTTAATTATATATTAGTATGTATGTATAAGACCACACAGGATCGAGAAGTCCGCACGTTGGCCGAAGAAAAATTATGTATTACCATCTATTACATAACATTTGGTCCTTCGAGCCGGATATACTGGTTTTAGCGGCTTCCGCTGATGTGCGGGGTTCTCTTTCTGTACAAAGAAAACACTATCGGTTCCTTCTCGAAGTATTCTGGCGGTGTATGAATACTTTGATAAGGTAATATTTATTCGTGGTTATGCGGATCATAAACACGAATAATATATATATTGCGGATTTTGCGGATAATATTATTTAAAGTCATATTTTTGCAGTGATAGCTGCCATTTCCCTTTTTCACACTTCACAGAGAAACTCATAATATTGCGGTAGGGCTACACATATATTTATTTCGTTTCCCTTATTATAATATGACATACATTACGTATCCAAAAGATACATTGCACACTCACAACGAAATTGATTTGGTCTAGTCTGTGTACGTTTCTTTGTGGAAGAATTAATATTTGTGTAAGTGGTCTAATATACATATATTTTGTGCGGTTATGCGGTTTTAGGGATTATATTAATATAAAACGCAAATAATAATTTATTTTTATGGTGACATTTTTATTTGCGTGTCTGACAATTGTATGTCAGAAAAGTATTTGAAAAGCGATTTTCTCTTGTCGCTTAGCGGTCTAGCGGTTGGTGCGGTATAATTTCATAGTGTGGTGTGATTTTGGACGCGGGTTCAAATCCACCTGAAGTATTTGTATTCCTTGCTTTTGTATAACAATATAGATATTTTATTGCGGGCCTCAAATTGTCTGAGGGAGTATTCTTTTATTTTAATATTTAATAATTTTAAATTTCCTTAAAATGCCTCCTAAAAATCAACTAAGACTTTTAAAAGTGAAGTATGATACAGCGTTATTAAATTTAAACAAACTTCACGAGATTTCACAGTCAGGGCTATGTACGGAGGGAGAAAGAAGTGAATTCAAAATAAGATATGCCGATTTGGAACACATTTACACGGAATTCACTTCTAGTCATATGGAGTACCTAGCTAACTTGGAGGATGAATTTGAAATAGAAGAGTTTACCCAAAAATACATGGTATATAACCAAAAATATTATGATGTGAAACGGAAGTTTTAGATTTATTTCCTGAGGGCAGCTGTCGGTCTGAATATGGCACTGCTTCTTCCACAGATAGGAAAAGGAACGAGCATGCCATTTTACCAAAAGTTCGGTTACAAACCTTTAACGGGAAATTAGAGGAATTTACATCTTTTATGGAATTATTTGAATCATTGGTTGGTAAAGATCCAAAATTGTCTGATACTGAGAAATTATATTACTTACTGGGGTCTCTTGATGACGAGCCAAAGAGTCTTACTAAGCATTTGTCCGTCACAGGCGACAATTATTCAATAGCTTTGGATTTGTTGAAAAGACAATATGGTAACAAACGAGCATTAGCCGATAAATTGTTACAAAATTTGTTGGCAACGACTAGGGTTATCAATAATTATTCTTCTTTGAAACAATTTCTTAACACTTTGGTTGTGAATACAAAAGGGTTAGAAAAATGAATTTCCCTGTATCGGAGTGGTCTTATCTTTTATTCTATATAAATTTTCAAAAACTTGACTCTAGTTTGAAAAACGTTTTGAAGCGAGGTTATCTAATAAGGAATTGCCTGATTTTTCTGATTTGATTCAGTTTTTGGAGAAGGAAGTTAGGATCTTAGAGTCTAGTGGCGATGGTCAAAGCAGTAAAAGTGGCTCTGTGAATTCTCGGACACACCATGCCACGTTTGTAGGTGAACCAATGATGGTTTGCAAGCTATGTAAGCAAGGAAGTCATCATTTATCAAAATGTGTGAAATTTTTAGCATTGAATCCACACCAGCGGAAGGAGCATGTAAAAGAATTTCGGCTTTGTTTTAGGTGTTTAGGGAAGCACAGTATTGATCAGTGCGTATCGAGTTGGTCATGTTACAAATGCAATTCTAATAAACACCACTACCTTATCCACTTTGATTTGCGGCCGGTGGTTACAGCAGGGGACGTGTCAGGGGTTCCACGATCGGGTGATGGACCACGTTCACCAAGTGCTAATGAAAATCGGGTAGTTGCACACAAATTGGACACTAGTGGTGAAAAGGCTACTTGTACCACAGCTAGGGTAGGGGGACCTGTTAAAGATCATCATGGGGTAACTGCGTCAGCAGTGGATGATGATATAGCTTTATCTGTCTCTAACATAAATAAAAACTATAGGCGGACAGTGCTACTAGCAACAGCTATAGTACGTGTCATGGACAGATATGGGGAGTACCATGAAGTTCGTGCGCTACTAGATGGGGGTAGTCAGACTACATTTATCACCGATACCGTTGTTAAAAGGCTTGGATTAAAACGATTTAAGTCCAATTCTATTTCGGTAACGGGTTTAGGGGAGGACTTGTGAGTGATTGTAGAGGAGGCGTAAATTTGGTTATGTGTTCTAAATATTCGGAACATCCTAGATTGGTAACAAGGGCAATAGTATTAGGCACTATCACTCATAACCTGCCGACTCAAACTCTGTCTCAAAATTTTGCGGAATGGTATAGAGGTATCTATTTAGCGGATGACCAATTCTTTGTTAGTCGACCGGTTGATATTTTAATAGGTGCCGATCTCATGGGTGAAATCATGATTGGTGATTGTGTGAAAGTTAATGATTATTTGCCACGCGCAATGAATACGGTGTTTGGTTACGTATTGATGGGTCCAGTAACCCATAAGGTTTCTCAATGTTATGAGCGGTCTCAAACATTTTTCGCGGCATATGTTACCACAAACCAGATTTTGGAAAAATTCTGGGAAGTGGAAGATATACCGGATTCGGTTTTAGTTAATCCTGAAGATGCGGATTGCGAAAATAGGTTTTGTGAAACGCATCAACGGGATCAAACGGGGAGATATATAGTGCGGTTACCCTTTTAGACGATAAACCTGAATTGGGGATTCAATTTCGATAGCCAAGAAACGGTTCATGGCTATGGAAAGGCGGTTAATCTCGAATGAGGCATTGCGGGAAAAGTATATTGCATTTATGCGAGATTATGAAAAATTAGGGCATATGTCTGTCTGTGATCGGCAACCAGAGGACTATGCAGAAGGTAAAGGGTACGTCATACCTCACCACGGTATTTTTAAAACAAACTCGGATAAAATTCGTGTGGTATTTGATGCCAGCTGTAAGACTACGACAGGGGTATCATTAAATGATAGATTACATGCTGGTCCAAAACTACAGCGAGATATAATGGAGATTATTTGTCGGTTTAGGATGTTTGAATATGTCTTCACCACGGACATCAAGATGATGTTTCGACAAATTCTTATTCATAGGGATGACTGGAAGTATCAATTGATATTTTGAGAGAATCTCCGGATCAACCTTTGCTATTATACGCTTTGCAAACTGTCACGTATGGCATGAAGTCTAGTCCATATCTCGCGATAAGAACCTTGCGACAATTGGCGGATGATGGTGAAGTAAAGTATCCGGCGGCAGCTAATCTATAAGATTTTCTGTTTACATGGATGACATTTTGGGAGGCGCAGATACTGAAGCGGAAGCAAAACAATTAAAAGCGGACCTAACTAATTTGCTTCATTCTGGTGGTTTTGAGCTGAGTAAATGGGTGTCTAACAATAAGCGTCTATTAGATGATATTTCAATTGAAGATTTAGAGAAACCACGTACTTTTGATAAAGAGGGTGGATCGGGTTTTTACAAAATATTAGGGGTAGAATGGGATCCAAACCGAGATAGTTTTTCATATCATTGTAAAGTTACAGATTCTGGAAAATGTAGTAAACGTATAATTCTATCAACCTTGGCTAGGACTTTTGATCCGCTAGGTTGGATAGCGCCAGTGATATTCCAGGGCAAGGTTCTTATGCAACGCCTCTGGAGATTGAATTTAACCTGGGATGAAACTCCACCAACAGATGTGATAGCGGAATGGAGATGCATTATAAAGGATTTACCTCAAATCGAGAATATTTATATAGATCGTTTTGTGTTAGGTGGAAATAAAGTATGTGCCTTACATGGTTTTCGGATGCATCTGAAAGCGGTTATAGCGCAGTTGTATATTTAAGGGTAGTGGACGAACATGGTGTTGTAAAGGTTTCTATTATGATGGGCAAATCGCGTGTTGCACCATCAAAAATGAAAATTACTATTCCGAAGTTAGAATTGTTGGGCGCTGCTCTTGGTACGACTTGTAAAATACATATTTGATTCAATTAAGGATCTTGCTCAAATTACAGAAATATTTTGTTGGTCAGATAGTACTATAGTTCTCTCTTGGCTGAGGATGTCTCCTCATACTTTACAAACATTTGAAGGAAATCGAGTATCCCAGATAGTAAATTGCGGACTGGATATAAAATGGAGGCATGTGCCATCGGAGATGAACCCTGCGGACGTTGCAAGCCGGGGTTGTCGGGCTTCGGAATTGCTCGCCTCCCTATGTGGTGGTCACCTCAATGGCTTAAAGAACTTGAAACAACCTGGCCTGCAGATCAGGCAAGGCAAACTAAAGATGTTCCGGTTTGCGGAAACCCTTGGTAAATGTCCATATGGGTACAACGAAGTTTATTAATCCACTGTTTATCAGATATAGTTCTTTAGTTATACTACAAACAGTCGTTGCGTACTGTTTTAGGTTTGTACACAATATAAGGAACCCTTCTAATAAACGTACAGGTGTTCTGACTGTTAAGGAGCGGAAATCGGTCTTGGATCGGCTCAAAAATTAGTGCAGCAAACGGAATTTGCTGCGGACATAGATTGTTTGAATCGACACAAGCCGTGTTCGACTCGGTTGAGACGTTTGTGTCCGTTTCTGGATAATGCGGATTTGTTGCGTGTTGGAGGTCGTTTAGATCATTCGAGCCTTCCATTCCAATCAAAACACCCATTAGTTTTACCCAAAAATCATTCTTTGACAAATTTAATTATTGACCATGCACATCGAGTTTATTGTCATGTGGGTGCAACAGCACTGCAGGCTATTTTGCAAAAGGATTTCTGGATTCTGTCGGCTCGGCAAGCCATTCGAAGTCCACTTATGTGCAACGTGATTAGGATTCATACAGTGCAAACGGATTGAGCCTTTTTCACTCACGTCTTAGAAATGCAAAAATTTTGAAGGCATATTTGTGTGTTTTGTCGCTCTGCAACCAAAGCGGTGCATTTGAGGTTGTTGGAGACTTGACAACAGAAGCGTTCGGAGCTGCGTTGACGCGTTTCACATCTCGCGCGGACTCCCTGTGTGATACGTTCTGATAATGGTACTAATTATGTAGGACAAACAAACACCTCAACGAGGTTGACAAGTATCTTCGGAATAGGAAGTTGAGAATAGTCTTAAGAATTTTGCAGCCAAGAGTAATATTACTTGGTTATTCAATGTGCCTTCGGGACCTCACTTCGGGGATTGTTTGAAGCGGCTGTCAAATCTGCAAAACCTTATTAAAGCGGATGATCGGGGAGCAGGTTTTGACTTATGAGGAATTGTCGACAGTGTTCACAAGAGTTGAAGCAGTACTCAACTCTCGCCCACTATGTCCTCTATCAAATGATCCTACGGATCGAAGGTTGACCCCAGCACATTTCTTGGTCGGCAAGTCATTGCTTTCTGTGCCTGAGTATAATTTCGAACACGTAGTTAATACGCGGTTGGGACGTTTTAGATTAGTTCAGGCTATAGGTCAACGTTTCTGGAAACAATGGAGTGACCGTTACCTACACTGTCTCCAGAATCGTAACAAATGGACAACGCCGGTTGATCCACCTAAAGTAGGGGACCTCGTTTTAATAAAAGAGGAGAATGTCCCTGTCCTTAAATGGAAGAGAGGGAGAGTTTTTAGAACTTTTACCTGGGATTGATGGGGTTATTCGAATTGTCAGGTTAAAGACTGCCTCAGGAATTTACTGAGGCCTGTAGTAAAAATTGCGAAGCCGCTGGATTAGTTTCCAGTGATAAAGTTTTTTCTTACCATTCCGATGCTTTAATGGTTAATTACTTATTATATTTATATTGCGTGCTTATGTTTTTAGAATTTAGTATAACTTTCAATGAAAGGGGCTTGATGATTTATTTGATAAAGGCTTTTCACAGACTATCTCGGGCGGCGCGAGATTTAATTTTAATTAGTTCATTATTTGGAAGCGCGGACAGATTCGGCCAAATTAATTTACACACAACACAACACACATAAAATATATATATATATATATAGAATGTATTCGAATATAAAATCTTTTCGGTGGGGGTCAAAGAAACTCTCACATATTATTAAAAAAAAGAACAATGACATGACTTATTAGAAAAACTACTATCGGAGTCGGCAAAGAGAATTATAATTTATAAATCGGAACAAAAGGGGCTCCCGGGAGCCATGCATAAAGAAAAGGAATTTGGGGTGAGTTTATTTAATTATATATTAGTATGTATGTATAAGACACACAGGATCGAGAAGTCCGCACGTTGGCCGAAGAAAAAATTATGTATTACCATCTATTACATAACAATAATAGTTTTCAAAAATATTTCTAAAATTATAAATACTGTGTTTTTGAATGACAATGATTGTTTTTGTTTGAATAAGTGTTTCTTTATAATTTACGAGTTAAATGGTGTAGTGGTTTTTAGAAATGATTATTGTTACTCAAGTTAAACTCTTCTTTACGATGCCCTATACTTAGAAATCAAGACCTGATTGTTTTACTTTTAGTGGTAAGACTAAAAAAGAAACGTACGTAGCGAAAATTCCGAACTGCACAAAGCAAGTAAGCAGAGTCCAAGGTACTAGTGGCATTTTGAACAGCGGAATGGTCTGCTCCTTCATGGAGTTCCATATAGCCTATTCCCTTACTATCGCTCGCTTTGTACAAGAAGTTAGCGGTTGAAAGAGATTTCACCTGAAGGAAAAGAATTAATTGCATTAATCTCGGGATTAAGTTTTTTTTTATTGTATGTGAAAAAAAATATGTAGTTTTGTGTAGAAAGATCAGATATAATAGTCTACTACTGAAATTCTTCCGCAGGCGCTCTGTTATTAACGGCATAAATTTCTTCACCACTTCCAAAGCATCAGCATGCCTGTCCTTATCGCGCGAACAAGAACTTGGGACTCTCCGAGCAAAGAGAAGGATGCCAGAGGCCAGTGCGAAGGGAATAGCGCAGGCCACGATGAGCAGCCTCCAGGGACGGTAGTAGATGTCCAGGAAACTTATGGGAAAACGCGAACTCTTGAGGAGGAATATTCAACCAGATACACCTGGAAGGATTGAAGAAAATTTGTATTACTATAGTGGAATTACAAGCCAGTGCCTCGCTTGATTGTAATCGCAACGATAGCATATAAACGGTAGTAACATCGTAAGGCTACGTTGGTTCTCGTGCGACACGAGATATTAAGACTCACAATAACCAATAATTTTACTGGGTATATTTTCCTCTCTAAACTGAACACATACAAATCTGCATATTGCTTCTCATACAATTTTATTTTACAATCTGACTCACGATACGAGAGACAGTTTATAGCTGTAGCCTAACGAGGTAGTCCCTTTAGGCTTTAATTAGGTAAAATATTTTTCCTAAATACTTACAAGGCAATATGACAGTCCCGATGCCCACAAAGGGAAGACCCGAAGGCGACCATCTTGTCCCTGTGTCGGAGATTGTTGAACTCTCCCAGATATGTGTACACCACGGCCGATGAGCCAGCCATGCTGAAAAGATGTGATAAAAACATATAGTGGCATAGGAAAAGTACACTAAATTCGACAAAGTATACTGAATCTTAGTTAATTCAATAAAAAATTATAATGGTATAATTTTTTGAATAATATGGTACACAGAATGGCTGTCCACATTATTTTTCAAGCCTAATATGTCTGGTTAGTATCATTCTTTATAATTCATTGCTTTATCGCTATCAATATATAAATAAAAAGACATGACATTGTTTCGCCTGATATAAAACATAAAGCAATTTGTGCAGACGTCCGCTATCATAAACTAATATTACAAGAAGGGATAAGAAATTTCATTTAATTTGAAAAAAAAACATTTTTTAATTGATCCCTTATAGCATTTGTTTTCATTTAACGGCAATCTACTGGTGCATTACATCATGATTATTCTGAATTTGTGGCTGATTGTTCTATCAACTTCAGATTCTATTGGATCGTTTGCAGAAACAACTTTTTTTATAAAAACTATACTTACAATATAGCCGAAATAAACTGCAAGACACCAAAGGAAATGATGTCAGGCGAGAAGCTGGCGAATACAGAGAACACAGCTGATATGATCATGGAGAACAACATCACCGGCCTGCGACCCTGCGTGTCAGCCAGCCAGCCCCAGAAATATGACGTCAGAATTATAGCTGGAAAACATACAATATAAATTAGTACCTTGAGATTTAGTAATGGATGTTTAAGGTATTGTTTTATTCCAGTTAATGAGGAAAATATCAA